>NC_056695.1:59331068-59506068 GCF_018350215.1 Panthera leo | reverse complement strand
ACATTACTCAGACAGTTGCAGAAGCACTGAAGCCTTTGGATTTGTTTGCAATGAGAGATTTGTCGTGCATTTTTAACAAGGCTCCTGTGTGTGTGCCATGCTTAGTAAATATTGGCCTTTGGGGTATTTTTCAGTCACGCTGAACGGACGGTTAGTTTCCCCAAACTGCAAAATGCAGAAAATCCATTTCCCTGATTTTGTGGCCACTGAGATTGCATCATAGATTTTGCAATGCAAAAGCAAAATTAAATCTAGCAAAAATCTTCTTGAAAGAACTGGAAAAGTGATCAGGAAAAAGAAAGATACCTGTGATTATATAAACAAATGGGCTGAGAAGGGGGATCTTCGGAAGTCCTTAATAGTTAAATTGTTTAAATTAAAGTAACTGAAACATTTTGATTTCTTAGAATGGAGGAAATTAATTGTATAAATATTATGACTAATGTGCTCACATAATTACCTTTTCCAATATTATAAGCTGAACATACCTTTTAAATCTTATCCAAATGTACTTTATAAGAAGTAATTTAGTTAGAAATAACCTGTTAGAATGTTTACAGTGAGGCTTCCGGAAATCTGAGAAAAAAATCAGCCAGTCTCCAAATGTTTGCTTTTATATATGCCATAATGTTTTCCTTCCAGCAAATGAGTCGATACTGACAGTTACATTGTACTCAAGACTTACTTGACATTTTTTAAATCAGTATTTAAAACTCACTTTCAAAAGGTGATCAGTGAACGTCTTATTTTAGTCTCTAAAGAATTGAAGGAGATATCACAGTTCTGTTGAGGATAAATTACCACGGCGTATCCAAAAGTGAGAGTTCCGTTGTAGTTGTGGAATGATGAAGAGGTCCAAAATACGAAGTTGTCTAGCAGAATTAGTATGCTAATACACTTCATGTGCTTTTCCAAAATGGCCAGCATTCCTGTTAGAGAACGCTCAGAATGTAGGACCTAATCTCCCCAAACTGTGACAAGGTGGGGGTACAGAGAGCCATTCGAGGTACATTGTTCTACCCCTGCTTTAGAGACTCCTGTTAAGAGTATGGACTTTAGGAAACTTTCTCTGGCCACATTTTCTGCCAAAGGCCTAGTGCATGGAAGAATAGCTGGAAAGAGGGTACTTTTCCATATGTTGTCCATTTGGCTGTCAGCACTTGTTCTGACAGAAGAGAACAGGGTCTTGAGTGACTGCTAGTCTGTCTTAAAGTATGGTAATGAGGCTAATTAGGAGAGATGAAAACTGCACTAGATTTGTGAAGGCAATTATCTCTATAGCTTTTGTGCCATGCTTTATCTTTATCAGATTCCTCTTCTCTAATTTTGTCATTTCTCAAACATCACAAGAATAATGAAAATGTCTAAAGCAATACGAGCGGTGTGGTTGGTAGAAAAGAAGAAAACACGCTAATGCAATTCTGTGAACCTGCTTTCTGTTTGGACTCTTTTGAAATGAAGACTTGGGAGCATGGCTAAGGCTGTTCTTACTGGTATTGTTGTTGTTTAGCTTACATAAATGAAAATTAATTGCACTTTATCATAACGAGCCTATATATCTTCTTTGGTAAGTGAACAGTATTTTGCTTGGTCCTTTTATGTTAGTCTTCATGGCAAGTCAGTAATTTAGTGTACTTGAAAGGAAAGAGACATCAGAGGCTTGCAAAGCAAGCATAAAATGTATTCTCTTTTATGTGATTTAGAAAGTTGAAACATTTTAGTTTCTGTTTTCAAAGGTTTAATACATTTTAACTTTGACAACAATTATGGAAGTAAAGGAATGAACTCAGATGTCTGCAGAGTGATTTCATAGTAGGTGACATTGAACATAAGTTTTGTTTGTTCCAAGTATTTAATCACCAAAGTCAACAGTTAAAATACTTGTGTTTTTTTTAAACCTGCTGACTTATTTTTGAATAATGCTACCGATGTTTCTTCTGAGATATATACAATACGGCATTCTAAGAATATCACATCATTTCTAAAGCAGAATTGTAAGTTTGACTCCCCCCTCCCCAAAAGAAATCTGTCATTATTTAAGATTTCAATAAAGTTTAAAAGGGTTGGTTTAATTCAGTAGGAATCCAAACTTGGTTTGATTGGCAATTGTTTTGGCTTATATTACACCTGGGCATAATTTTTTTATTACTTTTAGCATATTTTATTATAATTTTCATTACTTCTGTCTTTCAGAGAAAAGTTCACAAGCCTGTGAGGTTCTTAAAGGCAGAAAGGAAAGGTTCATTCTTTAGAAATACTTGCTTTGTAGAAGCAGTGGAAAAGAATCAAATAAACCAAGAACAATATATAGGCAGAAAATCTGAACTGCTCAATAGTTTTCTCACACAAGGAATTCCGTTACCTTCAAATAATCCAGTAGCAAGTCAGGGAAATTTCGTTCTGTCTTATGTTGCAGTGTTCATAAGACTAAGATACCTGGGAGCAAGTATGGGACAAAGGTGTAGTAAATAGGTTTGGTAAAGAACTTGTAGCAGAATCCAGAAGGTCATAGTGTAACTGGAGCTAAAAGACTAGATAGAAATGAGTCAAATTTGATCTGAGAATCACTAGGGGGCCTTGTTAAAAATACAGATTCATGGACCTCACAACTAGTGATTCTGGTTCAGTGGGTCTTGTGTGGGACAAAAACCAAAAACAAAAACATTTTTCAACAGGGACTCCCAGATGAGCCTGATGCTAACGGTATGTGAACCACACTTGGAGAAACACTGTTCTAGATCAAGAGATTTGCTATCCTGAAGATCAGAGCAAGGCTAAGCATTGAAAGTACGTAGGGAAACTGGAGGAGGTGAAGCGTAAGAAGACATCAGTCAGGGTAAAGTAGAAAGGAAGCCTGAATTGGTAACCTCAGAAACTTTGCGTTCTGTTAGGCCGAACTGTATGAAGCAGCAATCACATGAGATCCAGTCTATAATTCTGTCTTTGTCAGAATGAAATTTTGTAATCCCCGTAACATTTCTAGGCTTGTGTTCATCATCTATAAATTAGTTCTAGCATTTGGGGATTCTAGAAGGGTCGTGGATGGAGCAGACGAACACTGAAATTGGGAGGACAGATGCACCCATCCCATTTCAGGGACTGAAAAACAAGTGGTCAGAAACCAGGCCAGGAGTGGGAAACCAACAATTTCAGAGGAGAAAAAACTAGCAGGACACTAAATTGATGCAAGGCTCTTGCTCCTAGCTGAAGCAGCCTTCTGCCTCAGGCCCAGGTCACTTTCCTGGTTGTTTTTGAAGCAGGAACCAATCTTAGTACAACTTGAGGGGTCCTGCAGGTGGAAGCAGGTAATTGGAAGCAGCTGGTGCAGGTGAAAGTGTGAGATCGGGGGAAGCAACCATGTTTTTGGTCTGATGGGAAACAAAGTCTTTTCTTACGGGGAAAGCAGAGAGCGATAGACATACACCAGTAATTTATACATGGCACATTGCTTTTTATGTAAATGATGATTATAAAATAGCTTGAGAAACATTTACCTGAGTGTTTTGAACATTCCCACTACACACATCCTTGATTTTGTGTGAAGTCTACTTAAAAAAAAAAAAAAACGGACTTGGCTGCAATGTCAAACTGTAACCCTCACATCCATACCCAACCTGACACAAAATCCAATGTGTTGCAAGCCTGCTGTCCATTTTATAGTACTTTTACCCAAATTCAGAATTTAAAAGTAATCAGTGTTTGAAAGAAAAAAAAATCGACAGGATAGAATTTTATTCCCCTAATGGGAGAACCATCATGGTAAATATATACATCATATTTTATCCACCCTTTTATCAATGTATCCAAGAGTAAGATTGTGGTTAATGGCAGGTTGCGTTTTATATTAAAGCCCTTATGCATTGATATTTATAGGTAAGTTTCTTAAATTTGTAGTGACAGCACAACAACAATGTAGTATCTTAGTAACTCCCATCTCTTTTTTACATGACTTTATCCTTTTGTTAAAGCAGTGTTTTGAAAAAGAACTGTCTTTAGGTTAAATTGGTAGCCTCCTTCTCTTCAGTTTATAAATTGAGCCATTTAATTCTTCTCAATTCTTTACTGAACTCAGTTTTGCCCAGCAGTTGGAAGTCATAATTTCTTGCCTTCCAGATGTCACAATTTGAATACAGTAACAGACACTTGATTTCCTCGTTGGTTCTTTTTGGTTCCTTAAACGAAGAAGGAATTTTGGTGCAATTTGGCTCCCATGTGTCTGGACTAAATTAAAGAGGAATATGATTGAAGGTGCATGGTTAGAGTAGGGAAGAAGGAGTTCAGTAGGACTCACTGAAGGGAGGTTTTGGGGATCTTAAAGAAAAGGGTAAATAAGTATAAAATGTCCATCTAGCTGATGAGGTAGGCTTGACAGCATGAGAGAAATAAAGCAAGTTACCTGGAGCTTCCTTATTGAAAGAAGTGCTAGAAACCAAAGTTAGCATTTAAAGCTTCATAAAGTCTGGAGTCGTGAGCTGAACTCGGAAGGTTACACGGGTTTCAGAATGTTGGGGGAGGGGAGAGAACAATATATGAAAATGCACTGAGCTGGGAATGTACAAGGCCTGTGTTTGGGGTTTTTTGTTTATTTGTTTGTTTGTTTTCTTTCAAATCCACCTGCTTTATTGTACAAGGTCTGTTTGAGGGAAGTTGGAGGAAACTAGTTTGACCAGAGGGTTCAGGTAGGATTGATAGAAGTTAATTGAGATTCTAAAGAGCCTTAAGAATATGGAACAATAGACTTTGGAGTTTACCTGCCGGGTTACGAAAAGATGGAAATTATGAACAAGGAAGCTATAAAATAACTTTGTCTTCAGAAATTCAATCTAGAAATGGTATTCTTGGTGGACTGAAAGGCAAAGATATGAGTGCAGGGAGTAATCTCTAGTGGATAAAGAACACTATGGATAAAGAATCCATAGTGGAATCTAGTGGATAAAGAACACTGATACCAGGGAGACGGGATCTGGTGGACGAAGTCATCAAAGCTGATGCCAAGTTCAGGACAGTGGAGCCTACCAAGTAATGAGGAACGGAAGAAACCAGTTGTGGGTAAATGAGGGTTTTCTTTAAACAGTCATTGAGTTTTGAAATGATGAGGCATTATTCAGTTGAATAATTGAGCGCTGATGATTTGCAAAACATTTTAGAAAATGACCCCCAAAAGTGTGTTCTCTACCCTTTATAAGCTTATGGTTTGGTGGAAGAAATAGCCATGTTAACAAACACTATAGAAAAAGATATACTATAAATGTGAGAACTACCAACAAAATGAAATGGCAGAATGTGTGAGAGAGAGAGAGAGAGAGAGAGAGAGAGAGAGATCTTGAAAGAGAAGATAGAAGAACCAGTTGAGCTGGTCCTAAAAACAATGGATAGGAAGGACTTAGATTAGTTGGATGCATTCTTCATTTGTCATGCAGTCAACAAGTATATGGAGCACCTGCTCTGTTGCAGTTACTGTGTAGGACACTGGCCATGGTGGCAAGAAAGCACAGCCTCCAGCAGAGAAGATAAAGACTGACAAGTACAAAGTCTAAGTGAATGGCACGTGATCCCATGAGAATGGAGAAAGGGGTGAGGATGGGGGAAGAAGGAGAGCAGTAGGTCGTGTTGCTCTGAGGAGATGCGACATCCGTATTTTAGATCTCTGTTGAAGACATTGTGTACCTTTTAGAAAGGTACCAAACCAGCCGAGTTAAAGTATTTATACAGATATATTGGGCATGGAGATGCATTTTAAATTTTTTCTTAATTTTAATGTTTATTTATTTCTGAGAGAGAGAGAGACAGAGCGCCAGCGGGGGAGGGGCAGAGAGAGAGGGAGACACAGAATCCGAAGCAGGCTCCAGGCTCTGAGCTGTCAGCACAGGGCCCGATGCAAGGCTTGAACTCACAAACCATGAGATCATGACCTGAGCTGAAGTTGGACGCTTACCCGACTGAGCCACCCAGGCACCCTGCATGGAGATGCATTTTAGATATTTTTCCCATTGGTGCTATCAGCCAGGTACAGGATGCATGGGATTGCTGAGTTTCATTATGAAGAAAGGACCAAGGTCCGAAACTGGAACTATAATAACATTTATTGAGTATGTACCATTATCCAAACACTGAACTAACCCCTTTACTGCTCAAAACAACCTGTCAGGTAGGTACCATTATTATCTTTTTTACGGATGAAGTGAGTGGAAGCAACTTGTCCGAGATCACACAGCTACCTAGTTAAGATAGGATTTGAACCTAGGCAGGCTGACTGCAGTACCTCCAGATTACAGACAGCTCAGACAGAAAAAGCCTAGCATAATTAATATCCAAGGACTAAAAGTTACCATGGCAAAATTAAATGCTTCTGGGAGCCAAGCAGCTTGTGTGAAATGCCCAGGCTCAGAGGCCAGGTGGTAAAGTGGTGAGTGCAGCTTCTTAAAGAGTCAGTTGCAACCACCTTAGCTATGTCTTGCCTCACATAAAAATGAACCTTGTAATACTAGATTTTGCAAATGTCTATGAAACCTAGGAAAGAAACATGGATGTTTATGTGAGATCACCCAATTTTTAAATGTTGGCAACTAATTTGTTGTTATTTGAACAACATTGTATGATTTACCACCACCCCCATACAAAAAAAATAAAACAACAAAACCCAATTTTTTTTTAAGTTTATTCACCCGTTTTGAGAGAGAGAGAGAGAGAGAGAACAAGAGAACACCAGCAGGGGAGGTGCAGAGAGAGAGAAGAAGAATCCCAAGCAGGCTCCTCACTGTCAACACAGAGCCTGATGCAGGGCTCAAACTCATGAACCCTGAGATCATGCCCTGAGCTGAAAGCAAGAGCCAGACGCTTAACTGACTGAGCCACCCAGGTGCCCTACGAAACCTAAATATTAAACAAAAAGGACACACACGTGCTGCCCAGATGGAGCCCTCTGTTCACCAGGAAAATATTTCTGATTTACAATAAAACCCTTTGAAGAGGGGCGCCTGGGTGGCTCCGTCGGTTGGGCGTCCTACTTCAGCTTAGGTCATGATCTCGCGGTTCATGAGTTCGAGCCCCGCATCGGGCTGTGTGCAGACAGCTGAGAGCCTGGAACCTGGTTAGGATTCTGTGTCTCCCTCTCTGTCTGCCCCTCCCCCGCTTGCACTCTGTCTCTGTCTCTCCCAAAAATAAACAAACATTTAAAAAAAAAAAAACCTTTGAAGTAATATATATATGTTGCATATGTTTTGGTGAAGCCCCCTCTTTCTTGCCATGGGCAGAATTAGAGAATTTTTGAATATAAAACTCTCTATAGTTTCGAAGGTTAGGTGAGTATTCATACTCTTCTCCCACATTCCTGCAAGCAAAAATAGAAAAGCAGATGTATTTTTTTTCCTTCAGAAAATCAATGGGTGAAAATGTTTGTTGCTGCCTACACTGTGTCATCTCCTCAGAGAATTTGACTGTTTATATAATACCAGTGAATCTAAATATGACATTTGAAGTCAGTCCTCCAAGTGTTTCCAAATATTCACATGCATTGCATCATGTAGACTAAATAGTGAATTTCACTACAATTGCTTTCCAGTCAGTTTTATCCAGAAAGATTAAAATATTAACAATCCTGTGGGCCCATTCTTAGGCTTTGCGAACCACGATGAGAACCCTGTGCATTTATGAGAAGTTTAATAATAATACAAAGCTGTAACGTTGGGCTGGTGCTTCAAAGGGAGTAACATCAAAAACTTGTGGAGAAAAGCCACGGGCTACCATCAACCTCAACACACACACACACACACACACACACGCGCACACAAACACACACAGAGCTAGGAGACCTATTTTGGTAGCATGAAGCCTGGTTCACCAAAAAGGAGGGATAATGAGGCTATTTTTCATTATTTTCCCAGTGGATTTTTAAATAGTTACCTCATAAAATAAATAGTTTAAGTTTCCACATTACTTTTGCCTTTAATCTGTGCCTGTGATGCAAATAAATGAGTGGAGATTTTTATACTCCCAAAGGTTTATACAGAGGCAAATATATTAAAAAAAAAAAAAGAACATCCAAGGTAAGTATAATTTCTTACTGAAACACAGCTTACCTGATGCTCTGGTTGAGAGAGGGAAGGTGTCTTCTTAAAACGAATCTAGAAGTAGATTTATTTTTATATTTATTGGCCAAGTATGTGCTGTTTTTTCTGATCTTGTCTTCACAATGATATGTTTCTCTAACCTGTGCTTAATTTAAATGGAAGACTTTAAAACTGAACTGGGCTTCCCAAGGAGAGAAATACGCATTTGGAACGTGGGTTCTTACGGAAAAGTTAGACCCAAATGCTTTTGATATGAGCACCAGCAAGTGGAGAAAAGAGGAGCTCTAGGCTTTGTACACATTTTTTTAATGTGCTAAAATTAGAAATAGTTTATTATTCTTTCAAAGAGGCAGCTGAATTAACCTGGCTATCTAGCTAATAAACAGAAATTGTCCACCTTGGTGGATCTCTAATTATACCCTCTGAACCTTTCAGTAAGTTTACAGCTTAAAACATCTGAGTGATTCTGTCTTTTGAAAGCCATGTGAAGTTAGAAAGGCGGCCTAATTAAAACAAATCTTGGATAAACCACTTCACGGAGATACAAGTTTGATGGTTGGATATATCAAAAATTGTTACCAGATGTTGTGCAGAGGCCTTAACAGTTTAAAGATCATGAGGGGTTTTTTTAACAAAGCAAAAATATTCTAATTGAAGTTGTCAGCAGGAGTGAGACTAATATGCCTGTATTTGATTAAATAATAGTTTATTTAACATTCAGTGTGGCCCAAAATTGGCCAAGACAAAAGTCAGAAAACATTTTAGCCAGAAGACTTAAAAAGAGAAACACAACAAACTGACAGTGCTATCTAGGTGACTCTCAGGCCCTGTGGTTTGACAATGTCCATCTTTATCCTGTTACTGCCTGTTATCCTTTGTCATGCCAAATACACTCTGCAGCAATGCCTTAGAATCTATTCTTTAATGTATTTTGTATTTTCCAAAAAAAAAAAAAAAAAAAAAAGAGAGAGAGAGAGCAATACAAACTTATTATTAGACTGACTGCTGAAACCTTGGGACGCAAACATCACATCTTTTTCCATTCTATAAATGTAAACATCAGTCTTTTTAGGAGTTCTGTGTTTTATGTAGACTGCTGTTCTGACTCGCCCTGGGATAGGAGGATTTTAGCTGTATAAAAGAGAAGAGCGTAAGACTCACATGGTCCTGCTGTGACTTACAGCCACCTTGTCTTGATTACATGATAGGTGCACATAACTACTTCCTTCCCCTTCGGTGGACAGCTGTGCCCTGCTCTCAGATGAAATGCAAAATTGTCCTCCTTTTGAAGAACACGGAGTCTCGCCCCATCCAGACAGTCCTTTCTATTGATTTGAGCCTCTCCCTCCTTTTATCTTCTACTTCTCAGGTGCACGCCTACCCTCCTCCGGTGAACAGGGTGGCAATATCTTGATTTTTCCATAATAGAAGTTTCTAGACTTTTACCCAAAAATTTAAGAAATGGTCCACAAAGAATTCTGGGGAATTGATGCAATTTAAAAAATGAACTTTCTCCATAGTGGCCAGTGGCCGAGATGCCATTTGCTCTCCATAGTACACATAGGTCTGGATTTTGAAAGTAAATGGCAGCTTACTCCGTGGCAATTATGAGAAGACAACTACACTAGAGGGTCATTAATCATTTAAACATTCAAATAAAACTAAATGTTTCTTTTTAGATCTAAAGTGCAGCCCATAACACAAGTGAAATAACATTAATGGGAGAAGGGAATGAAAAGACAGAAAACAGCTGTCGCTGTCTCCGTGAGTGTGCCATGGGCTCTAATCAGAGAGTGAGATACTGTATACAGTCAGGGAGTGGATTCTTGTCGATCCCCGTTTTCTACCGTCTTGAGCTTTCTCAGTTGAAAGGAAGTTAGGGTGGATGTTCTTACATGTCATAACACTGCATGTCTGGACATTCAGCAGAAAGGACCAATGACGGGAAGGTTTAGTTTTACAGCTGTTGCAGAGTGGTGTTTAAAAGTTGCTTGTTAGCTGCAAAGTGCTAATAATAACGTATACAGGGTACAAAATGTCCCCTGTGGCTAATGAGGAAAAGCTATGCTCTTTAAATACAGTTTTTTCGTTATTAAAATAAATATCAGTTTTACCCGTGATTTACTTTTAAAACAAACTTTGTAAAGACTTGAAGAACATGACATAGTTAACCACATTTGTCCTAGAGGGGATAGTATGGAAAATTACTTACAGGTCAATTGAGAAACTAATGACTCCATCGTGTCTTTGCTCTGTTTGTCTTTGCCATTTTAACAAGTTCAGTTTCTGTCCGTTCGATGCTCTTTAAAATCCCTTGGCTTTGCAACATGGCGTTTACTTTCGTATCCACATCACGTGTTCTAATTTATCTTGCTGGCATCACTAAAAATGGCAGTGCAGTGATCATACACCTCTTTTCTAAAATAGGTGAAAATAGTAAAAGAGAATAATGAAGTAACTTGTTCCATTGGAAAAAAAAATAATGCTAGGTAGAACCGTGCTAGAATGTGGGTCTCCCAAATCCCAGTTTCCTGCAGTTAGCACTGTGCTATGCCAGGAAATGAGAATCACAACACCACCATCCTGAAAGACTCACTGACTGCTTCTCCGTGCCCCAGGGGTAAATAGACCAATTCCTCGTTTGTAGAAAATGCAGGACTGAAGCTGTAAGGTACTCGTCATCCACACTCCTACACTCAGGCACTTTGTTGACTGTCTAAGTGTAGCAAAAGAAACACATCTAATGCTATCTCCATATGCAAGTGAGACCATTTGGCTCCTTCCCCTCAAACAGCAACAAAAGACAAACTTAGGGTGATGTGCATTTTACAAAGTACTTAAATAAATGTCCTGAATGAAATTAACATTAGCTTACTTTTATTACGAATAGTTGTTTCGTTAGGTTGGATCAGTCCATCACCAGTCACTGTATATTAGATCCTGTTTTAGTAACTGTATAAGATGATCTTGGAGTGTTTATTTTATTGCAAAATACAGTTTTTTCCAGAATCACCAGTGTGTAATGCCTGGGACTCGAGTAGTCTGAAAACGATAAATGAAAAAAACAAAGAGGGAAAAAGGGATGGAAGGTGGGAGAGAGAGAAAGGAAGGCAGGAAGAGAAAAGGGAGAGAGGAAATGTGAGTCTCAAAGCCAATGAGATTCCTCCAGGTCATCTGGAAAAAAGAATGAACTATTACTGAAATAATAGTAAGAATGGAAGAGACCCTGGAGGTCATTTGTTATTTACACCCCACCCCTTTATATAAATATATAAAGAAGGCAGGAAAAAACTAATTTACTGAACTTCTGTTATGTAACTGGCTTAGCAGAAGACATTCTGTGTGCATCACTTTCATGACCCTTCAGAATGATTGGCCATTTGCTTTTTTTTCCTGAAGTAAATAACCTAGTAAATATAGATGGCTTTATTAGAGCACTTAACAGGTCTTTGCTTACATGGCTTCCCTGATAGTTGGTGAGCCACTTGAGACCCTGGGTCATGTCTTCCATAGCTATGGGTCCGTAATCACCCAGCATGGTGCTGGGTACCGAACAGATGCTCAATGAATGGTATTAAGTAATAATAAATAAGTAAATGACAACAGATACTTATCACTGATTATCACTTCTTGTATGCCATGGCCTTGGTTTTTATGCAATCCTGAGCATGTAGACTTATTGGCATCAGATTTACATGCTTTTGGCAGTGAGTAAGTCTTGTACTTATGTATTTTTTTAGACACTTGTACATCTTTTGGATGACATTGGCTTGCTTTCACTTTGAGATAGAAAAAGCATGCTATGTTTTGGTCTTTTAGCCTTAATTCTCTTATGATACACTTAACATTCACTTGCTAGATTATAGATGCTTTCAGTTCATAGGGGAAAATCAAAGTCATAGCTTTTCTTTCCCTTAGAAAGAATATGGAAAGTAGTCTCATGCTCTCTTTGACTCCCAGTTATAACCCAGACAAACTAGAGACAAGCCCAGTGATGTAGAATTCAAACAAAAGAGTTTACCAACTCTTTGAGAATGTGAAGAAAGCAAAAGTTGAAATTGATAGTAACTAATCTTTATGGGGTAAATATGAGCCAAGGCTAGACGTAGGATCCGAAAGGGTGTGTGTATGTATGTGTATATATGTATGTATATATTATTATTATACATATATTTCTATACATATATTATATGTATATATACATATATAATACATATATATACGTATATAATACATATCATTTCTTTCCAAACCATTTAGATACCTCATTCAAAAGAAGGCAAACCATTCTTCTTGTTAATGTGAGTAATTCAGTCTTTCTGGAAGGTAAAGATGATACCTTTGTCTACAATTTATTTTTCTGACATATGTGCCAATGGAAAGTTATTGACTCATTAAATACTTTTTGATATTTGACACTGGATAGGAAGAACATGCATTCAGAAAAAAATCAGATGCTACCTTTGTCATCACTGTGACAACTGAAAAGCTCTTTTGGTCTTTCGAGTACAGATAAACCTTCAGTAGAGTTCTCATGTGAGCTGGCCACAAGGGCTTTTATTGTGAACCTTCCAAACATATCCTGTATATTCATTGTGAACTAAGGAAATGGGATAGATCGGATCTCAAATAGTTGACCATCGCACCTGTCACGGGGGCATCCTTGCTTTTTGTGAAAATAAGGTTTTGCCAAGTTCTTCTAAACAGACTCTTGGCAGTATAGTGACCATTATACTACCTCCTCATAGTGTGGCTTTTGTAGAAAGAAGAAAATGACATGGATCCATTATTCCAAGAGAGTGACATGAGAAGAGTAGATAACAATGGGTTCTTTCAAGGATTATTCAAACCATAAAAAATACTCGATGGCATGGATGGACCACTCAAATGTAATCAATGGTACTGTCAGCACAGATGCTTTACTTACTAAAGGACCCCTCTGCTGGACAGATACATCCAGGAGATTGTGTGTGTGTGTGTGTGTAGAAATGTATTGATTTTTTTAATATCTTACCTCTGATAACAGTCCTTAGTTTTCTCTTAAAAAAACAGTCTTAGTTTTCTCTTCTTCACTTTCATTTCATCTAGTTCAGATGAAGCTGATTTTGCCCCAGAGTCAGAACTTAAGTGTGTGCCTTTGTTTTCTGTTACACAAACTGGGAGCTTATGAGAAATACTGAATCTCAGATCCCATCTCAGACCTACTAAATAAAAATCTTCATTTTGATAGTATCACCAAGTAATTTGTAACTCACATTAGACAAACTACTATAGACCTGATAAACCAATCCAGACATTCTATATGGTCCCATCTGGCCATAGTAGGACAGGGACATGACCTGAGTTAGGCCACCAAGGTCCTATGTGAAGACATTGTGTTGAGCTATCAAGAAAGAGGACTCAGTGTTATTACCCCCCGCCCTCACTTGTTCAATCAAGTATATGGTGCTAGATGTCCAACTGCCATTTTGCCATCTAAGAAGATATGTGGGTGAGACTGTAGTCAGAACAGAGGGAATGTATTCCAGAGGGAGAGAAACTGTGCTCTCATGATATCATTTGAATCTTGGTTAAACGGTGCCTAAAGTCAGAGTGTTTCCTGGTTTTTCAGTTGTAGGAGTCAGATTTTGTCTTCATATTAATCGAGTTTGGGTTGTATTTTCTGAGACAAGCAATGGAAAGAAACTAAAAGTCACAGTGACAAGTAATGATTGAGAGTGCATTTGAGTCCTGCCACCTACTTGCATGGGTTCCTTAGCTGAGTGTGTGTGTGTGTGTGTGTGTGTGTGTGTGTGTGTGTGTGAGTATGCATGTGTGTGTGTGTGTTTCACATTTCTCATTTGTTATAGCATTTAAAAGCCGAGGAATCATAAAAATCTTAGGATTTAGACATGTCTGCTTTCTTGCATCATTCTCTTAATTGCTTCATGTATATTTACCTTACCTCCCCTCAAAATTATAAACACTTCAAAGGCACTGAACTTTCCTTACATGAGGTGATAATTTAAAGTAATAAGACGTTTATAAATAAACATACCAGAACTTATTACCAAGTGAGTGTAGACTTTCAAAACCACCACCTGAGGAAGCTGCCAATTTATTCAGGTTTTGCTGACTTTGGAGAGAACATTGTTATAAGGCTTTAGAATAATGATCAGCACCAGTTTTTGAGCAGTGAGATCATGCCGGTGATTTGCTAGTTACATCTTTTACTCAAAGTGACACAGGTGAGCCCTGTTCAGTCCCGATTGACTAACCATCAGCCCCAAGTCCCGGAGGCCCCAGATCCACCAGGTGCCCCAGCCGCTCCTGAGCACTCCCTGGGAGCTATGCCGCCCAGCAGCAAAGGGTAGCACCTGGCCTCCTGGGGGGTCCTGAAGTCTGCTGCTGAACAAGAGCCGGTGCTGGTCTGGAGTCCTGTCAGTCATTGTCCACATCATACTGGTTGGTCATATATGTTGTCACCTTTGGGTACCACCAAAGGTGGTTCTGCCATTTTATTCATCAGCGTTACCCTGAAGAAATGTTGTTTTCTTTCAGAAATGAGATCTGCTCTCCAGAAAAGTAGATTTTCCATCACTGAGCGGACCAATATAATGAATGTTACGAATATATACCTCTGAGAAACTTTGGAAGACCTGTGAGTTTAGACTCAGAGGTCTTGTCATCTATGTATAATAGCAGGTGATTAGCAATTGTATTAAAAAATTATAGATGTGTAACCTATAATCGCTAAGTAAGAGCATGTTTCTTACACTCTTCGGTGTGTTGTAGTGACTCGAGGTTTTGATTTTGTGGGAAGCAGAGAATTTTCATCTCTGTTCCTTAAAGAGGAAAAGAGGCTGAGTTTATAAGGCAGTGAATTCCTAAGGGAGAAAATCCTTCCTTTATTGATTAAATATCAGGCATTTAGGTTATAAGGTTTTTTTTTTCCTTTCCTGTCTATTTCTGCAAGCCAAGAAGATTTCAACAGGTAATAAACATTCAAAGAAATAAAGGGGTGGAGAAGGCTGTGTGTTGGTTGCTAAGGAAAATCTAAATCAACTTAGAAGGAAGCTAAAGGAAACCCGTGTTTATGGCTTGGACGAAAATGAATTTTAATTATAGTTCTAATGGAAAATTATACCAGTATTGCTAAATTAAAAATTATATATTTATCTAATAATAAAAGCAAGTCCAATCATTTATAAGCTATATGAGCTGAAAAATATATTCTCAAAATAATGATTTTTGTTAATTTATGACTATTGGAGCAAAACTCCTCTGATAATGTTCAGGGACTCCACTACAACAGCATACTGCATTGTAAAATTAGGTCAAAGAATGGATCAGCCTATAGAAGCCCCTCTGTTGAACAGTCTTCAGAATTTGTTTTGAAATCGGAATTTCAGAACTAGAAGAAGAGCAAATATTTTTCAAATTTTATTATATCTCAGGCTACCAATATTACATGCCCCATCACAGGTTTGTCTAAAATTTTTTTAATAAAAATAAACCATTTAGAATCACCCACATAAAATGTGTGTGTGTGTGTGTGTGTGTGTGTGTGTGTGTGTGTGTAAAGCTGAGTGTGAACATGTATCTCCTGGGTTCATTAGTGTGCCATGTATGGACATTCCGATGATCAAATACTAAGAGCAATAGAAGATCCAGTAATCATTTTTAAATAATCTTAAATCTACTCAAGTTGAAAAGATTCTGACAGCAGGAGCTTTAAACAGCTGCCCTGAGCAAAATAGACACTGCTTTCTTTTAAAGTTGAAAAGGAGAAAGGTAACAATTATCCCCGAGACACTGGAAACAGAGTTGTCTGTTTTTTTTTTTCCAAATGCCTTAACTTCTTGTAAAAGTAACAGTGTGCTTGGGTTGTGTTAGACAATGGTCGACCTGTCAGAAGCAGCAATCAGATAAACAGATAGTTGACATAATAAAAATATAATTGAAATTAAGAATAGCTTCATATATGCTTTTAATACTGTGCTACAATTTATTATTTGTCTGAAGTAACTTACAGAGTAAGTCAAGATGCCATGTGGAGCCAAGGTAGAAAAATAACACTAAAGCCTAAGTACCTCTGCAAGATTAAACTTGATACAGAATTGAGTAAGGGTAGAAGCTGTGATTATTAAACATGTGTTGTTCCCTCTTCCTACTTCATCTATAAATCCAGTGTTTCTTTTTATCAAGAGGATTCTGAGTGAGACCAGTATTCCGGTTAAATCAAACTATTTATTTAGTTGCCATATTAAATATAATCTATCTCGAGGTATTTTTAGCATAGATTAAAATTCCCAATGTGCCTTCAAGTTATTTGCCCCGTAAGAAAATGAGAAAACTTTTTCCCTGAAATTGTCTAACTTCATCTTGATTTATACTTAGTTTTAAAAAGTAAAATTCTGGAGAGGGCCTTGCTAACAAGACTGGGAACATCCTGCAATTTGCAATGAGCACATAAGGGCCTCCACTCAGTGGTAAGGGGTTTGAAGATCAGAGCATTCAAATGAATTTCTTCTCCATTTTTTAATAATCGTATCTCCTTATGTTAACGAACTCAATTCATAGTGATTATTTTTAAATTCTCTGTATGTCATTTATCTAACTGGCCACAAATGTTTGTAATACTTCAGTGTTCTCTGAGTTTCAAAATGACTCCCTCGGACAGGAACTCACATTATTTTTCCATGTCTGATCCCTCCCTTCCCCCACCGTTACCAAAGAATACTCCTGTTTTAGTAAATCAGTCTATTTTCATGCTTTAAAAAAAAAAAGTCAAGTTCAAGAAAGAATAGCACAGCTGTTCAAGATGTCATATCTTATAAAACAAATCTATTAGGAAGGTCAAATCCTGGAAGGGGTCAAGTTAATGGTATAAGTGGAATAATTTGGTCATTTTCTGAAATTTGTAAACCTACAAACATAAAAGCCCTGCATGAGATTGGCTAATTAGCCAAACCTCTGCTAATGGTGATTTTCTTCTTCTTTAAAAGTTAGGACTTTTATGTTTAAGGTTCTCTTTACTCTTAACTCTTTTTTTTTTTTTTTTGGTAAATGTGAATTGCTTTGAGTTTTAGTGTGGTACCAATCAGTCTGTTCTGTTTATTTGTGAATTATTGCCTTCATTTGGGATGAGTTTAAAGGAGGATGACTATTTCCATTTTTATTTTGCCAAAGAAATATACATGTGGGCACACTAAGTATATACATACATATGTGCAATTAGTGAAATAAAATGTTGGAAAATAGATAGAAAAAGAGGGATGATTTAAGTCAGATCTCACTCCTTAACCTATCCTTCAGGGGGTACACAATTTTTGGAGCATGTAAAATCTGCAAATGGTTTTTAATTGTATGTAAATTATTCATTCTTCATGAAATGCTACTTGCTGGCTTAAGTTTCATTGATTTATTGATTCTGTCATTACACTTTTTTATATCTACTTTTTCATCAGAGGTATTTTCTAGTCAGATATAACCTTTAAGGAAGAAGTATAGCTTTTTGGTTTTTTTAAAGTAAACATCTTAAAATACAATACTATCCCCCTGAATTTTTTAAATTATTAAACTGGAGGACCTAGAAGCCACTTTTTTTTTAAAGAAATGTGCATGCATATGTGCATATACTTAATTTAAATGTATGTTTGTGTGCATGTGGATGTATTATGTGTGTGTATATACATATTTTTAATAAAATAAAAAAATGTCAAATTCCAAATGTTTGCTTATGGATATAAATTTACAGCAAGCACCAAAAATTAATTCTTGTACAAAGGCTTCTAAGTCTTGATCTATATAAATCTATGGGAATCAACATTCTATATAGTCTATGAATTAAATAGCCATTGTCATTTTTTATGATAACATTAATCTATGTGATCGCACTATATGAAAAGAAAAAAAACTAGCTAGAGTGAGTAATACTCATAAAGGAACTTGACCTACCAACATTCCTTTATGTTCTAGAAAATTCCAAAGCATACCGATTCCTTCTCCAGTTTCCACTTACGTTTTAGGATGAGACATGTATCTTTGATAGACTCATGAATCTCATGGAAATAAATAAGTCAACACCAAACTTATTTATGTATGAAATCCTTAAAAGTCTTTTGGGACACAGTCAAAAAAACAAAGAATAGAAGAGAGACAGAAAATAGAGAGATATTCATAATTGATGGGTTAGATTTTAAGACAGTCACCTACATGTGAGAGTTTTAGGATCACTATTCATGCTTCATGTTGCAAAAATAAAATAAATGTGAGCTTCTTTGCTTAAGTTTTATATATATGTGAGTAAAAATGTAGCTATAGATAATTGAATTATATGTGTGTATATATGTGCCAAAATCTTATTTTGTTACTCAGTATCCTCTAAAATGTAGTATCTATTGATACTCAGTATCTTCTGAAATTAAGAGCAAAAGGATGAATTGAATGCTCATTGAGTTCCTGATATAGGTTAAGCACAGCATTCAGTATTCTCTATACATATGTGAATTAAGAGGACTCTAACATAGTAATAGAAGCAAATCACAAGTTATTAATATCTTATTCTCCACCTATTAAAACCAATAATTATTAGGCTGACATATAAGACACTGTCCTAGCTAATCTGTGGCTTCATTTCATTTTTAGTCTTTTGTACGTGTAGTTAGTTATGTTTATTCTCCTCTCTCCAGGAAACTCACAGTTTTTTCTCTTTAATTTAACGTCATTGGTATTTTAGCCCTTTATAAAATGTGATATTGTTTTAATGAAAATAAAAGCAACTAGCAACATTTCACTACGTCAGTGCTGAAATGTTGCAATGGATTCATTTGTGTGTATCCATACACAAATATACACATCAACATATGCCGTATCTACTAGTTTTGCAGATTGCTCAGAAGCTTAAGCAAAGTCCATTTCTTTCCCGCCCCCCTGTCATATACTATATAGTCTAAAAAGTGTACATAACTTTTTCATTTTATTTTGCATTTCACGAAAGGGAAACTGTTTTCAGTCCAAGTCCTATTTTTTGTAATGATGACTGCCATACAGATTTCATGAATAAAGCTTCACTTCAAGTATAACGTGGTGATCATAGCATGCATATATGTATACACATATGTATATTTTAACACAATGTCTGTTTATTGAAATTAGCAGAATCGTCTCTTCAGATAGAGGTCAGTTCACTTCGGCTGTTATTAATTAAATGCCTACTATGTGCAGTGCACTGATAATGTAAAGATTAAAAGAAAAATAGGCCCTTTCTTTAATAGCCCTGGTCCTCTGGGAGCGACTTACATATGTAAATAATTGGAATCCAGCATTCTATCTCCTATACCTAAATGCGGAGAAAGCAGAGCCATTTGATGATTTAAGAGAATTTAATAGATGAGAAGCTAAGGTAGAATTGGCATTCTGATGTTCCAAAGCTGATTACACACTGACAGCAAAATACCTCTTAAGAAAAAGAGTAGTTTTGATATATTTTGGGTAAATTTGTAAATGTGGAATAGCACAGGAAACAGACTTAAATCATTTTTTGGATCTCTTTCTTTCTTTTGTGTGTGCTTTTAATTTCACCTTCTCTGTAAATCTTTTTCTGAAATATTTTTAAGAACTTAGTAATTGCTGGTGGTTTTTTTTTTTTTTTTTCATTCATATCATTCCCACAATAGGGAGAAATGTTGTTTCTTAGAGGCAGATCGCTTTAAAAATTAATTTGGGGTAATTTCTTTACTATATTTGCTACTTCTGCAAAGATCGTGAACAGTTTAATAATGTTTGTCTAGGGAAAAAATAGTGCTAACAGAAGAATAAGCATGAATGCAGGGGAAAATAAAGTCTTAGTAAAGTTAGATGCTGTGTTTTATTTTCAAAGCCCCTCTCGTGAAATACAATCTCACTCGCCAGGAGTTTTGTGTCTCAGGATGTGCTGCTTCCAGGCCTCAGTATTGGTTTCCTGATACTTACTCCCTGTACAGACTGTTACAGTACAAAATGATTTTAACTGTTGCTCCTGGTAGGAGTGACTGAGGGGTCGTCTCGAGAGTGCTTGATGCCTTGATGCGATGAGGTAGTTCTTGCTTTGGTCTGTGATACAGTGTGATTAACAAACTCCAGATCACACAGAGAACTGGGTCCGAGGAAGGGGATTAAGTGCAGTTCCTCCTCAAGACGATGTATTGCCTTGCGCTGATACGGTAGGACTGGAGGGGAAATATATATAAAAGCAAAGACAATCATTGCTTTCTTCTTGAGCAGCTGCAGCCAGTCCCACTAATGGACGTGCAAAAGCAGAAACTGGCAGCACAAGGTATGTGTTCGTTTTTACAGATGGTACTGCAGACAAGTTGGTAATGGAAAAGGAAGTCATGTACGTGAGCTATTTGAATGCCGGTGGGGGCGGGTGACAGAGGGCCAGCCTATCAGAGTACTTCCCTGTGTAATGGACTGTGTGAATTACTGAAGAAGCAGTTTTCCCGTGAAAGATTTCAGTTATTATAAAATTACATCATTATTGTTAAGGAAATTCATAATTTCAACTTGTCGTTTTAAAATAATGTTATTAAAACTTTAAAACTCAGCTTAGATTTCCCTGTCTGCACAGTGCCTCTGTAATGAAATTATCTGCTCGAGCTTGGTTTCACCCATAGCAGTTACAGAGTTCTCATTTGAAGATACATCTTCGATTGAACATTGACATAACATACTAGGCATTTATTGTAACCATTGGAAAGGTGTATTAAAATACCTACAACTTCATGTGTCCCAAGGAATTAAAAACCTGCATAAAAATGAGATAACATTTTAAAAGAATTATTTATAGATTCAAAAATTAAATGAAGTTCAGGTTCATTTTTCTTAGTCCCTCCCCACCCCCCCCCCCGCCCGTGTATTTAAATCCTAGAGGATGCAATAATACAAGTATTTCCAATATAGGCTTATCAAGTATTTAGTCCAAATTGCATATTTGGTGTCAGAATCTCTTATTGACACACATTTGCAGATCTTTAACTTGGTTCTTAATTGTTTCAAACTTCAGTATATTTAACTGTATTTCCATAATTTGTATGCTGTTAAGGGGAAATAAGCAGCAATCGCTGTCCTTCTGCTGAGCAGACTACATGCTATGTTTTAACATCTGACCTGTACTGTATCCTCTCAACTTGATAGCCTGTAAAAAGTATTTAGAGTTCAGAATATTTTGGTCTCAGCTGCTCTGTAATGAAATGGAAACTCTATCACACATGGAGAGTATCAAAGTCAACTCCATAGGTTGATGAATAACATATACTTATATATATATATATGTACATATATATGTGTGTACACATACACATATACACATATATATGTACATATACACATACATATATATACATATATGTACATTTATACACACACACACACATATATATATATATATATATATATATATATATATATATATATATAATAAGGGAACTATTTAAGGGGAAATAATTACAAATATTTTCATATTATCCAAATCTGAGCAATTTATTAAAATAACCTCATCGTTCAGAATTGGCAGTGTTTTTTATTGAATACTGATGATACCACACATTGCAAAAGGTCTCTGCCAGGGAACATACAAGTATATAAAGTAAATCTAGTAAATTGTTATCTGAACATATGTGTTTACAGAACTTGTCAAAACCCAGCGTCGTTTTTCCTGCCCTATCTCTAGCCAAGACTAATGCAAAAACAGAGATTCTAGTTCACAGCTGTCCTCCCTTGTAACTGGCATTATTAGGAACTAAGTCAATGGTGTCAACTAATTTCTGCTTTTAAGTGGAGGCTTATTTTACATACATTTTTTTGCCTTTTTTTTTTTTTTTTTGAGATGGCAGGATTAAAACATGTGTACTATACCCATCCCCCTTCCCTACCACTACCTCTCCATCAGCCAAATGCTGTGTTCCTCTGGCTATGACTGTATTTATCAACCTCAAAACAGATCGTTGCCATATCTGATCAAGGATGAGTCATTTCTTTCTGGTACTTCAAAACTTGCATAATTTCAATCAGCTGTTATAGGGTGGTTTGAAGAGATAAGTGTTCTTCAAAGCCAAGTTATGGTGAAATATTTTTGGTAAAAATTCCCCAATCACCTTTTTAGTACTAGGGCCTGAAACATAGTTAAGAACTGTGGCTCTTAAGTGAGGGAGACCTGGGTTTGTATCTTAGCCCTACCACTTATCAACTGAAAAAACCTTGCTAGGGCCTCAGTTTTCTCACCTGTAAAGTGGAGGGAATAATAATAACAGTAATAACAACAACAACAATAATAATAATACCTGTCTCCTAGGATTTTTGTGAACTAAGCCTAAAGTATATAATCCTACACATAGTAAGTCTTGAGAAATCTTAGATGTGTGATGGTGATTATTAAAGAAGGAACAAGGGAGCCTGAGTGGCTCAGTCACTTAAGTGTCTGTCTGACTTGATCTTAGCTCAGGTCATGGTCTCAGGGTCATGAGTTCAAGCCCCATTTTGGGCTCCACACTGGGCGTAGAGCCCACTTAAAAAAAAAAAAAGGAAGGGACAAAAAGTAGTCAAGCAAGAGAATTCTATAGATAATTGATTCAGAAATGGTTTCTAGAATACAGTGTTGTGTTTTTAACTAGACTTAGAGACTACAATGGATTTTTTGACACTAGATAAGTCGACCATTCCCAATCTTTTCACCTCATCAACTAAAGTGGGAGAATAATAATATTAATAATTAAATTATTAATTCAAATTACAATAATTATAATTATTTTATATTATTAAATTATAATTATAATTTTATATTATGATCAACTTATATTATAACTATAATAATTAAATTATAATATTAAATTATAATAATTTTAAATGTTTAAATATTAATAAAATTTAAATAAATTAAATAAACATTATTTAATAATAATTATTTAAGTATTGATTATAATAATAATTTATTAATAATAATACGGTGAGAGAATAATAATACCTGGTAATTCATTTTGATCTAAACTTTGATAATATATGTTAGAAGTTCTTAACCTTTGGATCTGCAGGCATTCAGATCGATATGAAATCTTTGGATACATTTTGTGAAGGACATTCTTTTGAACAGCCTGAAGTTATTTTACGAACAGTTGACATATTTTTTTCTGGGGAAAGTGTCATAAATTTTATCAAAAGAATGTTAGGAACCATTGAAGAACCATGTGAATGCCGTGAGGATGGAAATACTTTATGGACCAGTTATTATCTGTTAGCTAATATGAAAAGAATTCCTTTTTTTAAAGATTGTATCTTATTTTTTTTAAGTAATTTCTACACCCAACATGGGGCTCGAACTTACAACTGTGAGATCAAGAGTCACATGCTCCACTGACTGAGCCAGCCAGGCACTCTAAGAAAAGAATTCCTGATTATTACGTGGTATTTTCTGTTTCTTTCAAAATAACCATCATCATCATCATTACCTATTATAAAGGCAACGCCACATAAGTAATACATAAAATAACTCTATTTGTGTTTTTATTTAAGTGCATGGAAGGTGAACCCTTGCACTTTAGGTTTATTCTACAACAGATTTCTTCTGTATCATGATCATTTAAGATTTTTATTTTTTATAGTGTGAATAATTTACATAATAAATGTGTTTACAAAATATATTTACATAAAATGTACAATAAATGTATTAAAACAGGATCAACTATATTCTCACACTGAAGTTTGCTGAAGAGGTGCTAAAATTGTTTGTGCCTCCAGAAAGCCTTTTTGCTTCCTTTTCAGTGTCAGATGTTGGCACTGGCATGGAAGAAAGTCCCTGTGGAGAAACTCTCCAATGACTGTTGTAGCTGAAGGTGAAAACGGATCCGTGGTGGCAGAAATAGAAGTAGTGAAAGACTTGAGTAGTTCTTTTGACAATAATGACTTTCACGTGGAATGAAAAAAGACAGTGCAGACATAAATTTTCAACCACAGTTTGAGCTGTCTAAATACATATTGTTGTAAAGGCAGAACACTATTACAGAAACAATGTGGGTAGAACTCCAAAGATCTCAGTTTTTCTAGTCTTGGTTCTTAATTTTTTTAAGTAAGTTTATTTTTGACAAAGAGAGAGAAAGAGAGAAAGAGAAAAAGCAAGCCAGGGAGGGTCAGAGAGAGAGAGAGAGAGAGAGAGAGAGAGAGAGAGAGAGAGAGAATCCCAAGCAGGCTCCACACTGTCAGGACGGAGCCTAATGCGGGGCTCAATCTCAATCTGAGATCGTGACCTGAGCAGAAACCGGGAATCAGATGTTTAACCGACTGAGCCACCCAGGCACCCCTCTGGTCCTGGTTCTTTATGTAATTTGGGTATGACACTGGCTATTTGGTTGCTCATTTATCAAATACGGGATAAGTCAAAAAATGGAGATGGAGTCCTTCAAACCTTTGTAATGTGTTCTGTGTGTGTGTGACAAATTTCTAAATTCCGCAGATGAACAATTTGAAGTGTGGGACATACATGGAAAAATCTTGATTTTTCTGCTATCTCTCTACACCAATTGCATCTCAGAAGAAATGGAGCTAATGTGTTTGGCACACCAGCATTTCTTGATATGTGGGGCAGCTCCCACATGCTGATGTGTCAGTGCGATCAGTCTTAGGCACATTCATACCTGGGTACAGTGCATGATTGCTCGAGTATGGATTGCCTCATGTCCTGGAACAGAGGCATGTTCTACTGCTCCTGGCCAGGGATGTGAGCTTAGTTTACACTGGTCTCCATTATCATTGCTGATGTGTTGAGGAAGTGAGTTTAATAAGCAGGGTAAACAGGTTTTGTTTCCAAATTCTGAGATAGGATGATTGTAAGATGGGTGCTTGGCTGAACCTTGTAGAGTCTCTTCAGTTTTCTGGCAAGAAATCTGAGGGCAAAGAGGGCTGTTTTAAATCAGGCAGAGACTTGCTGTGCAACCCATTTCAGCTGCATAATTCTTCACAATTCTTTCTGGAACAAAAGTCAGTCAAGATACTGATAACTATTGCTTTGTGTCGGCAGCATTCTTTCCCTGCTCTTGCTAAAACATTGGGTTGCCTGTGCTTTGGGTAAAATTCTGGCTATTAATTTAAAGGTGTTTGTTGCAAGGCACCATCTGTGTTTAAGTGGTTTTAGGTACTGCGTTCTGTGCATTCTGTAGGGTCTACTGATATGTAGTTAATAGCTGGTGAATCCTCTCTTGGGGAAGATTAGAAGGAGGAAGAGGTGGCCGTCTGTGTCACCAAGTGGTAATAACAGTGATGATGACTAAAATAATAGTCATCATTTATTCATAATTATTGAATGTCAACTAGATACATGATAATAATAAATACATTATTTAACATATCAACTTTTTGGTAGTTCATAGGGTAATGTTATTGATTATTATCCTATTATTACAGGGTATTATTCCTTATGGGATAATAAACAAGTAT
The DNA here is from genome assembly GCF_018350215.1 of Panthera leo. NCBI lineage: Eukaryota > Metazoa > Chordata > Mammalia > Carnivora > Felidae > Panthera > Panthera leo. Next base: position 59,480,554 of record NC_056695.1, on the reverse strand, counting down.
CAGCTTTTTTCTGAAATGACTAGACTGTTACCCATTTTTGTAAAGGAGCACAGAGAGTAACGTCTCTGATTAGTAGATAACTTTCAGCCTTTAAATGAGATTTATCGGAGTGCCTGGCTGGCTCAGGTGATGGAGCATGTGGCTCTTGATCGTGGGGTTGTAAGTGCAAGCTCCATGTTGGATGTAGAGACTATGTAAAAATAAAATCTTTAGATAGATAGATAGATGATAGATAGATAGATAGATAGATAGATAGATAAGGGTTTCCTGATAGAATGTACTTTGGTTTCTTCAGAAAAGCTTACATATAATTTCCACAAATTAACAATTTTTCAGCACATTCTACTGGAAACCCAGAGAGATGACAGGCCATATTTGTCACATACATCACTGTAACCCCCATTTGTAACATAGTGCCAGGCACATGGTGGACATTCAGTAATTATCTCAGAGCCAAGCTGATTTAATTTATCATTGAAATTTTATTACTACAAAATTGTACCAAAAGTTTCTCTTATAGCCATTTGTACATGTCCCTAAAATGAAATTCACAAAAGATTATTTTTTTTTTTTAATTTTTTTTAACGTTTATTTATTTTTGAGACAGAGACAGAGCATGAATGGGGGAGGGTCAGAGAGAGAGGGAGACACAGAATCTGAAACAGGCTCCAGGCTCTGAGCGGTCAGCACAGAGCCCAACACGGGGCTTGAACTCACAGACTGCAAGATCATGACCTGAGCTGAAGTCGGACGCTCAACCGACTGAGCCACCCAGGCGCGCCAAAAGATTCTTGATATAATAGAATAAACACAGAAATTATTTAAAGAGTTAAAAAATATTTGAGGTATATCTGCACTAACAGCATGTATATTAAATTTCAGATTGATTTGATTTAAAATAGCTAAGATACAAACCATAAAAAATGTGAGTAAATACTCGGCCTATCAAAGCTCGTTACATAATTACATGGTTTCAGTACAGTTCTTGTTCATAGAGCACTAATATAAAGGACCATTTCTGCACAAAGTCTTTCACCGATGGAGACTTTAATATCTTGGAGACAAATATGCATGTCTTTAAATATTAAGCCACTTGAATGAATAATTTAGTCAATTAATATTTCTTATTAATCAAATGAAATAAATTCTTTGTTAATGGAATTTGAAAACCTTAATGTTTGTTTTTGGCTGATTTTCAAATAATAATATGAGCAATAAAAACAGCTAAACCAATTTAAACCTTTTCATTTTTTTCTTAAGTCACATCTGGGCTTAGTAACCAACACTTGTACCAAGTCTCAACCCACTGATATATAACTGACTAATGAATTAAGCCCCCCTAAAAGCAAAACTTGAATCAGAAGCTTTCAGAAAAATTTAATGACAGTGATACCACACAGTGGTTAGCTGTGAACCTATATTAAATTTTTTGTTCGTTTGTTTATTTGTTTGATTAGTTATTTTCTCCATTATACTTCTTGGTGCACTTCAAAGCAGGAAAAATAATTATGTTGGATTAAACTGTACTTATATTAAAAGATGGGTGTGTCATTTTCTATTTCAAATCCTAACATGAATGGTTGTCCAAATTCATCATCTAAATTGCTGTTGTGAAAGTCAATATTGTGGTCATAATACATTGAAACAAGTGATCCCGAAGAATTCTCAGTAATTATCACTGAAAAGCATTTGCTAGGCCAGTCATTGGGCTAGCCTCAAAAGTCCTTGTAATTAACTGTTTCTGTCATCATCCTTCCTTTTTCACATAGGAAACTATCAGCCAACAGAAATTATATAAAGGCAACACAAATGTGATTGAAAAGTTATAGGCAAACTATAAAACTTGAAGTTAAAAAAAAAAAGTTCCTCAGATTGTTGATTCCAGAATTTTCTCTTCAGAAATTTTCAGTTGAGGTGACTTTCTTATTGATATGGGTTTGGGGCCCACCTTCCTTCACTCTTTACTTCAGTTAAGCCCACAAAGAAGTAGAAGAGACACTTAGAGAAAGCCAAGGGCAGAGAATGTGTGGCTCCCGTGGCTTTAGGTATACAATAGTGCAGCTTCCCCTCGGCCTGAGAGGAGGGGAAGAATCTTGCTAAATACGTCCCTCAGGTACACCACTGGTGTCATCCCCTAGCTACGGATTCCTCTCATGTCTTCTCCACAAGTGACCTTATGGGACTTGATTCTCCTCTCTCCTGAATAATGTCATGGAGGTATAAGTTATTATTAATTCCTAAAAACAGCTTGTAGAAAAGGAGAAGTAATCTTATTATTTACACACACACATGCACATATAGAGCCATCAGCAACATATGACCATAGTGATTTATATAAAGGGGAGTTGGAGCTTTGTTCTACCTAATTTTGTATCCTCAGGACCTCGCAAGTACCTGGCTTAGACTATTCCTCAAAAATAAGTGTGAAATGTAGGATTGGAAAATTAATTCTCTTGATTTTTCTTTTCTGCAACATCATTAGTCATCTCTGCCTAACTGGAGGTAAATTTGTCAATTCAAATGGGAGACATTTAAAAGAAATATTTTTTAAAAACATTTTTTTCAAAAATAGGAGTGACCAATAATGATAAAAAAATAATAGCAGGTAAGATTCATTTCTCTTCCTTTCTCTTCCTTTCTCTTCCTTCCCTTCCCTCCCCTCCCCTCCCCTCCCCTTCCCTTCCCTCCCCTTCCCTTCCCTTCCCTTCCCTTCCCTTCCCTTCCCTTCACTTCCTTTCCCTCTCCTCTCTTCTCCTCTCCTCTCCTCTCCTCTCCTCCCCTCCCCTCCCCTCCCCTCTCCTCTCCTCACCTCTCCCCTCCTTATCTCTCCTCTCTTCTGTTCTTTTAATTCCAGTAGATTATTTTCAACTTATTAATGTTGAGCCTCTCAAGACAGAGCACTGTCCTAGGTGCTTATTACTTAGACTATTTGATGACTGTTAGGAGCCACGACTTCTGTCCTTAACAAACATAGTATAAAGGAGAATGGCAAAATATTTTAAAACTCTGTCATGCATGATATACTATGAATGAAATAAAGTCTTCAGTGCCTTTCTTTCCCTTTAACAAGGCCAAGCTTGTTCCTAAAAAGTGGGGCAAGAGATTTCTATTCTGCCTTCCTTTGGCAACAGACTGCTTGTCTACATTTGGTTGGGCTAAGGATGTTGATAACTTCAAAAAGATGCTTTTTTGTGTCCACCCAGGTTACATTACATGCAGAGGGACCATGTCAGGGCTCTCATCAATGCTATGGTTCAGAGAGGTGTGGAACAGAGATAGCTGTGATCACACAGCTAAGGATACTGTCCACTTATCCCACATTCTCTGCTGCCTCCAGAAATCCCAAGTGCACCAAAAATAAGGTTGTCTAGTGCTTACCAAAGGGATAAATTTGTGTAGATGGGAGATAATATGTGAAGTATTTCTCACCTCCCTCCTACTTTCCACCCCCACACAAGTATGCTCCTATTGAATTCTAGGTGTGAACACCTAGATATTTCACTCTGACTCAACTTTCCATTCTCATATATGATAAGATTGACACAAATGAAATGCATTTGATAATATCCAACTATAGATCTTAAGCATCTCTAAAATGGTCAATAAGTAGATGAAGGAGATGAAAACAAAACTAAAAAAGTATTTTTCTCTTACAAAAATATAATTGAATCCCTTTGACAAAGAGCTACCTTACTGGGTATTTGCTGTGTCCCTGGCACTGTTTTAATTGCATCCATTTGCCCACATCCTATAGAGGCTCACACTTTAAAGATGGGGAAATTGAAGCTTTGCGAGGTTAAGTGACTTGACTAAAGTTGCACCTGGAAAAAGGCAGAAACATGTTTTGAATGCAAGTAGTCTGACTCCTAAATCTGATTTTTAACCTCCATGCTATATTGACTCTGGGTCAGTTTAGCATTTAAAGACTCTGGGTCTTTAAAATAAGGTATAGTTTTCCTAAAATATACCTCTTTAGTTGAGCATAAGTGCTCCTTAAAGCAGGATATGCCCATGGAAACCAGTGCTATAATTTTAGGACTTTCCCTCTAACTAATGAAGGGCATTTTCTTTGCAAGAGAATTAAGCACAAAATTGTGCAAGGATTGAAACGCGCTCTGAAACCAGGATTACACCCACTTTGGCATGCTGTGTCAAGCACCCAGGGCATAAGGAAAGAAAAGCAGGCTGGAGTGAATGGTTACACATTCAAATTTGAGCCTCAGCCATATATGTGGGTTAGTTTCCAAATGGACATTTACATTGCCTTTATGTGGATCAAGTTGGTGTTTATTTGCCAAACGTGTTATTTAGATCTAGGAAAAAGATGGCATGGCCCCAGGGGAAGTTTCACAATTATACCCTAACTAGGCTCCCTAACCTACTTCAGATAAAAGGGGCCCCAGAATGTTTGATAAACATAGCACCTAATAGTTCATTCATTTTCAGGAGGGAGCAGTCTCTACTTTTGCAGTAGGTCCCATCAGGGACTTGCGGACTGACACCCAACATTTGTCGTCTCTCTAACCGTGATGCGTTCCTGGTCCTGACTTGGGCGGAGAGGGAGGAAAAGGGGAGCAAGCGATTATCTTTGTGAAAAATCTAGCTTTTATTACATCACCTAAAGTAGCACAACCTGCTACACTAATGAAATCGTGTTCTTGGTTGAAAAGGGCAATTGTTAGCCTGACTTTGTGCACACTAAAAACATTCCCCCAATCTTGTTAAATTATTGCTCTCATTTCAGATTTTTATAGCTGTGCAGCTTACCAGCCCTCATTTCTTTACGTTTCATTCATTTTCCTTGTATTGATGATTAATGGAGGATGTCGAATGTTAGAGTGAGCAGGCATCAGCAATTGCAAGATCATAATTAGTTTAGCTGACGAGGGCCTCTGATAGCACTTGCATCTGGATGGAAAAATTACCCTATAGGGAACTGGCTGCTCACCAGGTCTTTTTAGTGATACATTGTGAAACACCCGATGAATCAAATGCCCTTTCAATGCCAAGAAAGTGTTCCAGTCTTGAAGCCAAAATTATGTCTGCAGAAAGCTTTCCATTTGAAATGTATCAGAGTACAATTATAACCATTGTATTTTCTTGGCAAGAATACCACTCGTCTACAGTATGGACTCAAGTTAAATAAATTGCCTAAATTTTATGAATCCCTGAAATTTTGACTTATGGTATTTGTAATTCTAAATTTATAACAAAATAGGGTTCCAGCAAGACTTTTTCCACTCCTTATCTAACGTGAATATTTTATCATTAAAGGCTTCACTTCCTAGAGAAAGGAGAGCGAAGTTGCAATTCAGGCTGTCTTTTTTTGTAGCAAGAGCATTTCATTTCCTGCCTGTTCGCGTTTGCGCCTACAAACACAGCCTGACTTTTGTTTCAATGAGTTTAATGGAATCATTACTTGATAGCAAGAATGGAACAAGCAATGCTAATTATCTACGTTTAAATATTCCTAGATTATTTTTGAATCTGGTGATTACGGAATTCAGCCCACTAAAATCAATTTGTATTCGGAAACGCTTGTGATTTCCAAGTCTGAGGCAAATGAAATAAACAGCCATTGATGGGACTATGTTGTCTGGCTTAAGCAGGCACCTCATAAGGGTTCTCAGTAACACTGTACCTCTAGTTGGCACAAGTTTATACTGGTCCCCTCAGCTTTGGGAAGTCGAGGGTGTTCTCTTTCAAAGTTTACAATTGCACACCAAAAACTAGAACTGAGTGTGCTATACTCTCTTCATACTTGCGTTGCATGAATGACATACAAAAAGACACAAATCAGGTTTAATTTTAAACGGTTCACATGCCACATTTATTATAAGCTGGACTATATGTTAAAGCTCAGGTAGCATGCGGTCCCCCCCTTTCTAAAGTGTATTGAACATATTGCCAGGTTCTGTCTTTTGACTTTTGTTTTGACACTTTTAAAAGGTATATTTTAGGGTTCAGCATTTAGGAGCCGTCATTAAAGGCACAAAACCCAAAGTTCAAAAAGTTAAAGCTGTTTCTGTGAAAAGCCTTTGGTGTTGCACACACCTCATCCATCACTGTAGGGTTAATTATAATGAAAATCAGTGGTGCCTATTAAACACAATTGAACCTGACCTCATTATGGGCAGTGTGGTTTTATACTGTCATTGTTGCTAGTCTAAAGACAAAACTCCTGGGTTGATTTGGTCTAACTCCACTGATCATGTGACTCACCTCTGACCTTGTGTTTTTTTCCCTGTTTCAGAGGCGTAGAGGCTCGGGTGTTTTTTGTGCCAATTGCTTGACCACAAAGACCTCTCTCTGGCGAAAGAATGCAAATGGCGGATATGTATGCAACGCGTGTGGCCTCTACCAGAAGCTTCACTCGGTAAGAACTTGTTAGACTGTTTGAGGAAAAGCTTTTTAAAGCAGCCTGGTCTGTGGTGTGATGTGTACCATTCCCTGGCTTGCAATGCCTGCTCCCGCAGAGTTTAATACAGTCACTTTGAGAACACATGTGATTTATGGTGAAATGGCCTTCAGTGTTATGGGGAGATACATTTGAGATCATTAGCAATGCATTATGCTTCTTTTGATATCAAAGAGGAAAATGATTGATTTCTGGGAACTTTTTGTAACAGGTAGTCAAACTAGTGGTTATCAGACTTTGGTGAAATTTGTTTAGGCAGAAAGGAGAAACCTTAAAAGTTCAAAACTACGTAAAAAATGTATACTCGTATAAAATATAGGGCAGGGGAAGGGTGCTTATATTCAGCTTAACTTTAGAATTTGCAGTTGTCATCTTGGCTGCTTTGGGGGCTGGAAGTCAGGCGCGTTCAGAAGAGTGGTTCTGAACTAGGAGCCACCAACACCAGATAAACCTCTTAGGTTCTTCCGATAGACTTATTCCAGTGAGGTGTCTGAGGGCTTGAACAGCACACATCCCAGCTAGAGTAAGGTGCGAAGATGCTTTGTGTTTTCACATCTCTGGCTGACTTCTTTCTGTGCCTCACCGAGGTCCTTCCGGTCCTTTCTTGTCAGATTTTAGTTAGAATCCTATAATAAAGTTTAAACTCACAAATTCCCCCCTCTATCTGTGTGTGTGACTTCCCGAAGGATTTTTTTTTAGTTTAGAAAGTTTATCTGCTGACAAGAACTGCCTTTAAAAATAGGAATACCCCACTTAGTAAACAGAAATCTATTTCCCTCTGCCTTTTTCATTTTGTTTGGCATTTTACCATAGCTCGTAGCACAGCCAATGAATAAATTACAGCTACAGGGAATACGGTTTTAGACAAAACGTCCTCATAAATGAACCATTGGAAGCACTCTTTAAAAAATGCATGCTGCCAACAATACTAATTGGTGGTAAACTGTAAAACCTTAGTTATTACATATAGCCAGCAGAAAGATTCTCCCCACCACCACCCCATCAACTTACTTTTTCTACACCTTCACCATTTAAACACAGCAATAAGCTTTCATTTAATGAGTACTGACATTAATGATTTTAATTGAACTCTGGCCAATCATAGGCCAAGAATTAATTAAACCACTGCTCTTCCAGGTTATGATAATTTAACAACTGTGATATAAAGTAAACTCTTTTTTATAATTATTTTAATATTCATCTCTCCAGAGACAAGATGTGTTCAGTTTTGAGGGTTTTTTTAAATCATAAATTTAAGTACATAAAGGTTATGCTCACATCCCATGTCAAAGACTGTTACAGAAGTTACAAAGATTTTAAAAGGGTATAAATGCAAATTTCCGGTTTCCTTACAAGATATAGATTAAATACTGCATATTTTTGTAATGCAAATATGAGCTCTTTAGAAACCTGAACATTCTCAACAAATGAATGTGGTATATCCAAGGGATGTGGAATTTTCATCCTGAAACCAGTAATTGAATTGTCAGCAACAAGTGTGTTATCTTTCTTGCCTTCAAAATGCCTCTGTGACAATAGAAACATTCCAAAAAGGATTTAGACCCAGATCTTGTTTAACATGTAAAAGATACTCTCTTGCATTCAAGTGCATTCTTTCTAGGAATTATTCACAAATTACTATATATATGTATACGTATATACACACACACACACATATATATATATATTCATATTCATATTCTATGTAGAAATGATTTGCTGATTTAAGTAATCTTTTAGAAAAATCAGGTTTTAGCCACTTAAAGGTTTCCCTAGGGGCGCCTGGGTGGCTCAGTCAGTTTAGCGTCCGACTCCGGCTCAGGTCATGATCTTTCAGTTTGTTGAGTTCGAGCCCCATATTGGGCTCTGTGCTGACAGCTCAGAGCCTACAGCCTGTTTCAAATTCTGTGTCTCCTTTTCTATCTGCCCCTCCCCTGCTCATACTCTCTCTCTTTCTGTCTCTCAAAAATAAATAAATGTTTTATAAAATTTAAAAAAAAATTCCCTAAATTTTCATCTATAAATATGCATTAATTTATTAAACTTATTCTTTTGATTTTATAAATCAAAGAGCTCTTTACTACAAGTAAAGTTTTTAGTATAGTCTTGTCTATAGAGTTTAGTCCTATAATCTAAATACCAATCATAAAGTACTTAACCTGAATAAAAACCAACCTGAGTGAAAGCATTCCATCTGAGCACAGAGTAGAATGACATATCAGGTATTTGAACCAAAGCTACAAAGGAATTTGTATTTTCACCAGAAAACAAATGCTTCACCTGTTAACAAGTAATATCTTCTGTAGTGATTATGCATGTAAAATACTATTAAACAAGGAGAAATAAAGTGAGAGGTTAAAAAAAAGTCTCCCACTGATATGGCTTTGATTACCTGATGTCTTTCTTCATGATTCTGTTCATTTGTCTTTGATTATTTATGCTGTGATATTTAATAGCTTTGTATCCACATTCACAGTTATTTAGAAGAATGTATGTATTGGTCAGCTCAGGCTACCATGACAAGATACCATAGATTGAGTGGCTTAGACAACAGAATGTATTTTTACACAGTTCTGGAGGCTAGAGGTCTGAGGTCAGAGGATCAGTGTGGTTGAGTCCTGTTTGGAGCACTCTCTTCCTGGCTTACAGAAAGCCACCTTCTATGTCCTCATCTATCCTTATTTGCCTCCTAAAGACCATGTCTCCAGCTACAGGCACATGGCCGGGTAGAGCTTTAACATACGAATGAGGGGACCCAGTTCAGCCTGTAGCAATGTATAATTTTTCCACAGTTGTCAATAAAGGCTATCGCCCATGTTCCTCTATTGACATCTTAGTGCATGACTCAGAAGTTGAGAAATATTTCAGAAAAATCACGTTTCTTCAAGTAACTTTCTACACAGTTTTATCACTCAGTGCTGCAATTCCAAAATCTATTGAGTTTGGAAAAGCTGTTTTTAAGTAGATTAAAGTTTTCAGTCCTCCCTGCGAAGTTGGACATGATTTAATTAGGCTAAAATAGTGTGCTTTGGTTACTCCCTCTGATCCCGCTTAGGGCAAAAGGAGGAGATTTAGTAAATCTATAACATGAAGTCTACCCTTGCTTTGAACTTAAGCGTGGTTCATATTTGTGAGGAATTGTTAATGCATTTTAATGCATTTTTTTTTTAATTTTTCCTTTTATGTGTTGTGTGTGTGTGTGTGTGTTTTCTCTGCAGACTCCCAGGCCTTTAAACATCATTAAACAAAACAACGGTGAGCAGATTATTAGGAGAAGGACAAGAAAGCGCCTTAACCCAGAGGCACTTCAGGCTGAGCAGCTCAACAAACACCAGAGGGGTGGCAGTGAGGAGCAGGTCAACGGAAGCCCCTTAGAGAGGAGGTCAGAAGATCATTTAACTGAAGGTCACCAGAGAGAAATTCCGCTCCCTAGCCTGAGTAAATACGAAGCCCAGGGTTCATTGACTAAAAGCCATTCTGCTCAGCAGCCAGTCCTGGTCAGCCAAACTCTGGATATTCACAAAAGGATGCAACCTTTGCACATTCAGATAAAAAGTCCTCAGGAAAGTACTGGAGACCCAGGAAATAGTTCATCCGTATCAGAAGGGAAAGGAAGTTCTGAGAGAGGCAGTCCCATAGAAAAGTACATGAGACCTGCGAAACACCCGAATTATTCACCACCAGGCAGCCCTATTGAAAAGTACCAGTACCCCCTTTTCGGACTTCCCTTTGTACATAATGACTTCCAGAGTGAAGCTGACTGGCTGCGGTTCTGGAGTAAATATAAGCTCTCCGTTCCTGGGAATCCGCACTACTTGAGTCATGTGCCTGGCCTACCAAATCCTTGCCAAAACTATGTGCCTTATCCCACCTTCAATCTGCCTCCTCATTTTTCAGCTGTTGGATCAGACAATGACATTCCTCTCGATTTGGCGATCAAGCATTCCAGACCTGGGCCAACTGCAAACGGTGCCTCCAAGGAGAAAACGAAGGCACCGTCAAGTGTAAAAAGTGAAGGTCCCTTGAATGTAGTAAAAACAGAGAAAGTTGATAGAAGTACTCAAGATGAACTTTCCACAAAATGTGTGCACTGTGGCATTGTCTTTCTGGATGAAGTGATGTATGCTTTGCATATGAGTTGCCATGGTGACAGTGGACCTTTCCAGTGCAGCATATGCCAGCATCTTTGCACGGACAAATATGACTTCACAACTCATATCCAGAGGGGCCTGCATAGGAACAATGCACAAGTGGAAAAAAATGGAAAACCTAAAGAGTAAAACCTTAGCACTTAGCACAATTAAATAGAAATAGGTTTTCTTGATGGGAATTCAATAGCTTGTAATGTCTTATGAAGACCTATTAAAAAAATACTTCATAGAGCCTGCCTTATCCAACATGAAATTCCCTTCTTTTATTCTTTCTTTTGATGAGTAGGTTACCAAGATTAAAAAGTGAGACAAATGGTCAGTGAGAAACAAACAAAAAAAAAAATGGAAGATGGTAAATAGTCGTGTTTTAGAACCTAGCAAGTCAGAACCATCTTGGCGAATGTGTACTGTGGAAATGGTCCATAAGAAGTATCTCCAGACTCTATTTTATGTTTGTAAAGAAAGAGATCAAAGCTATCTCGAATTTGAAAGGGTTTACAGATTATGATACTAATGCAGTATTGGGCTGGCCATTGGTCCATTTGTTCATCAACCCATAAATTGTTGCCTAAATTTAGAAGTATCATGAAATCCTAGGCAGATGAGGAGAAATCTAATCTCCAGGGCAGTGAAAGGAAAATGGCGCCTCTTACATCAGTCTCCTCTCATTGACGGTGTTTCGGATTTAGACCTAGAAATGTGAGCTGTGGTTAGGCTTGGTGAGAGAGCAGCGAGGAAAGTGACAGACGGTGGCACAGTGATTTGGGCCAGCCCTGCCTGTACATACACATGCACACCCTCTCTGATATTTTTGTCCTTTAGATGTTCAGATACTCCTTTCAAAAACGTCCTTTCATTTGCAGTTTAGGTTCATTTTGTCCCAATATATATGCCTTTTTAAAAACAGTGCCCTCAGTGCTTACGTAGTAATTCTTTTCTTTAGCCAGATATTCCTATCTTGTATGTGATGAAGCAGTTTGGATTTGTTTTTTTAAGCCTCCTCTTGGTCACCGATCTCACTTGGCACATTGTAACTAAAGGGATCCCCCTCAGTTCAAAAGATTCGATGGATATAAAAGTTCAGACCATGGGCTTAACTTGTTCAGAATACATGGTATTTCTCCATAAGGTAACCTGCTGTATTTTATTTATTTCCTTTTGGTTAAATATAATTTCCAAACTTTGTGGCCAGGCAGCATCTAAGGTTACGTTACCACAGACTGATAGTTGGTATATGTACCAGTCACTCCCTTCATTAGATTTATACAGGTTTAGTTAAGTAGCATTAAATAGGATTCTTAGAAGTATATCTTCATAGTACTTTTAATACTTCAGGCTTTGTAAAACTATCCATGAAGGGAAAACTCCTCAGCATAACTGCTCAGGGAAATAGGGCTAAATAACTAAACATTAAATAATTGGTTAAAGGTGCTGTTAGTCGAGCCTCAATGCTTGCTACAAGGATGTATGTACAAGGACTGACTTTAATAATTTGCATTATATTGTCCCAACCAGTAGTTTATTTTTTGCCACGGAGATGTAGAAGATATTACAAGCTACTGGATGCACTGTCAGATTAACTTATTTCATTAAAGAAGTTGGGAGAACAAATAGGAAAAAAAAACTTATTTTTCTAGTAAATATTAATGTATTACATTTCAAATAATGGTGCCTGACATATTGAATAATTATTTTCTACAGTGTACGTATGCAACAAAGATATTCCATCATGCATTAGAGTCAGTTCTGGCTCTGCCTAGCTGTTTACATTTGCAAATGTAGCAAACAAGGAAATGAAGCAACTATTTCTATTGCGGTAGATATCTTTTGTGTGTGTGTGTGTGTGCATTAAAGTTGTAAACGGTAACATGAAACAAATGAAAGTTCTTGATATAATGGTATGGAAAACAAGAAGGAAATGAAAATATTTTTATGCCTACTTAGGAAAAAAAAGGGTAGCACTATTCATTCCAAGTACTTTCTTTTTTTTAATTTTTAAGCTCTTAACTCACATTGTTATGCTTAAAATGATAAACATATATCCTCTTTTTATTGCTTTGTCTATGTTTCAGATGAAACATTTCAGAAATTATTTTGATAAGTGCTGCTGGAACCCGCAGCACTGATGTTTTTATTGCGTTCTGTAGCCGCATTTGCACTCATTTTTACATAATTCCCAGTCGCTTTGTTATTGTTTTTGTTTTGTTTGGGTTTTGTTTCTTTTTCCCAGTGCCAGGTCTTTGTTTCTTAAAGTTGGATGGCAGGTAGAGTTCAACCAGTTTGTGACTGTCGTAGTGAATGAAGTTAAAATGTCTTTTTGATGTGTTGTCATTTCCATTCTTGCATTTTTTTTGTTTGTTTTCATGTAAAAAAAAAAAAAAAGGAGAGAAAGAGACAGAAAAAAGAAATCAGGACTAAGCCTTCAGCTTCAGTTTCATTTTTAAAGGGCCCTATTCTGGTCTCACCTGTCCAGCTCTGATATTCACATAAACTGAAATGAGGAGGTGGAATGAGAAGTTCTAACATTCAAATTATGTGATGAGAATTTTATCTTTCTTAGGAATTTCAATGAATGCATCTCAAAATGTACAGGCAGACTTGAGAGGTGGCCATGAAAGATCTCAGAAAGAGAGGAGATTTCCCAAACAACGAAACAATGTTTCATTTTCATTTTCTTAGTAAAAGGACTTAGTAAGGAAGTGCACTGTGGCAATCCTTCAGCAACATTACACGTGGACTGCTCAAATCAGTAAAATGCCAGAAGTTTGGTTAACTTGGGTATGACTTTTTGGGCAAAGCTACTCGGTAAACAATTTCTCCAGTGTGTCGGACACATGGCATGTATTCCTTCTGTTTTTTGTTTTTGTTTTCTTTTTTCAACTGATTTTTGTTTTCTCAAGACAGACATAGTAGTAACGATTAGCATTGGAAAATACATATCACTATTCTTGAAATATTTATGGTCAGTCTACTTTTGGTAGAATATTCTTGGATAGCATTGACACGATAGATCTTCCATATTCTTTTATTATTGATTATTTTATTTTCATTTTTGTTTTCATTATTATACATATTTTGATGGAGAAGAGGTTGGGCTTTTTTTAAAAAGATGAAAACTTACTGTGACACTAAAATACCCCCTGGTTTTTGACTTCTGAAAGCCTTTGTTCCATCTTACAAAATATATTACAAAAGTGGTTGGTTGTTATTTTAATTTGGTTTTAAGGTTTCCAAATGATTTTGCCTTAAAATGTGATATTAAATGAGCTATTTAGGTACTTATCCTTTTTTTTAAGGACTTTCAAGATGATTTAGGAATTTCCCCTCTTGGAAAAGGCTTCCCCTATGATGAAAACTATATGCCAGCTAAAATTGTATACCATTGAAAAACTGTAAGTCTTTTGAAATTACTTGTCTCTATTTTGAATCAAGTTTTGGGTCAAATTTTAGGTCAGGACCAGCTCATGCATTCATTCTTCCTTTCCTTACTCTTTCTTTCTTCCTCTCTCACCCATATATTCATACTGTTGTTTGGGATAGAAAAATCATGAGCCAGCCCACCTTGGAAGGATGTGGATTGAGAGACACTACAGGACTCTAAGTGTATGAGAAAAGGATGGAGCTCTAAACCTTAACATGTTAACTCTGTAGTTCAAAAGGAAAAGAGTGTGCCCATTCTTTCTACATGACATATTGAGATGTTCTTTTAAAAAATCAACTTTTAAGATAGTGATGTTTTATTCTAAACTGTTCTCTTTTAGTAAAGGTAGATTTTAGAAAACAAGCATGGGGATTCTTTTCTAAGGTAATATTAATGAGAAGAAAAAAAAGTGATTATCTTTAACAGCTCTTTGTTGAAGCCTGTGGTAGCACATTATGTTTATGATTGCACATGTGCACATAATCTATTATGATCCAATGCAAATACAGCTCCAAAAATATTAAATGTATATATATTTTAAAATGCCTGAGGATATACATTTTTCTCAATAAATCGAAAAGTATCAATACTGCTATTAAAATAATTATTAGCCTTCTGCTGTGTGGCTGCAAAACATCACAAGGTGACCTGTCTTGAGACTTCTGAACTGCCTGCCTATTTAGTTAGTGAACATTAGCGCAATTCTAGAGTGGGGATATCTGTCATCCAGTGGTGGAAACATGGAGTAAAGAAGCTGGTGGTCAGTTTCTGTGCTGTATGCCAGGCTTTTCCCTAAAGTTTACATGAGCTCACGGTCTTTGGGTTGAGGGCCATGGCAAAAAATGCAAGGCATCTTTGGTAAGCAAGTAGGTGAGAGCTTGCTGACTGTCCCTAGATCACAGGAAAAAATGGTGGAATTGAAATTCAACCAGAATATGAAACAAAATATGCTAACCAAAGGTAGGTAGTGTCAGGTGGAATTCTATGAGTAGGCAGCTGTAAATGAGACAAGGTAGAAAGACATGCATTGGGACTTTGAAGGGCTGGGTTATTTTCCAAAAGACTTGGCCAAGGGCAGAGAGATGGCTTATTTGGAGAGCACTTCCTTTTGGTTTTCCATTACTGTTTCATAGCTGATTCACACGTTCCTGATAGCGGTGCAATTGTTGAGAAATCATCCACAATTATTTGCAGTAATTAAGACCTCTGAAAGATGCTAGGGCAGAAGTGTGTGAAGTCAGGGATGAAGAAAATGTGAAATTCAACATTGATCCACACATGGAAACTGGATAACGTGTGGTTCTCTTGAAAGGAAAGGTAGAGCTGTAAGCTTCACTCCGTCCTACACCAGAGAAAAGCGAGAGTAATTTTACATGGAAATAACGTATAGCCTTCATCAGAGAAGATGGTCCTTCAGGACCCATAAGTCCCCAAACTGGATCCTGATTCTACCCCTGGTTGTTTTTCGTTATATGACCTGCAGCAAATCACTTTTTCTTTTCGTTCCTCAGGTTCCTCACCTGTAAAATGGAAAAAAATATATTAATAATAATAATATTAATAATAATAATAATAATGGTAATGTAGTACTTGTTTTGTAAAGCACTTTGAGATCCTTGGTTGAAAGGCACCATGAGAATGCCAAGTATTATTATATGGCCAAGGGGCTTATTTAAACTCTCAGTTCCCAAGGGCCAGAAAAGGTTGGGGTCATGTTTCTTAAAAAGATGAGCTGTAAATATCATACCAAGCAGCCTATAGTGTTGACTATGAAGAGGCAAAACTATTACAAGGCTGATAAAACCATAGTTTCTTAATGGCTACCAACAAGGCAAATATCACAGTAAGAAATGCCAAATTCCTTAGGGTGGACTGTTTGACAACATGGAATGGGGGGGGGGGTGGGTGGGACGGGGTCGGGAAACATCTCAAAATGCCAATGTAAAATTAACTTACAGCAATATTCACCAGCAGAAAATGTCTTTCATATGGAATGATTTCATGTTGCTAAGAAAAAATTCAATTTGTAGTCCTGATTTGAATATTAGAATGTTGGCTATAATAGTCTGTTCTTACAACACATGGAATTTTTTTTGTTTTATTTAATTTTGTTTTCATAGTGCATGTTCATTTCTACTCACAAACATGTTCTTGGTGTATTTCTTATGCAAACAATCTTCAGGCAGCAAAGATGTCTGTTACATCTAAACTTGAATAATAAAGTTTTACCACCAGTTATATATAATGGCGTTGGTATGGTTTATATGGATTCACTTTCATGCACGTAGAAATAGGAAACACAGACCATTGTGACATGTAGACAGGCTCTGATGAGTTGAGATGGTGAAATCAAATCACCGTTCTCAAAAATAAGACTAAGATTGAAAAGTCCTGGAGTCTCTCAGCTTGTTTTGCTTTGCTTTTTTTTTTCTTTAACCAATCTTTTATTGATAGATCTTGTATAAAAGAAAAAATATATAAGTTTCTTGAGGAGGGTTAACAAGAAAAACTGTGTTTATTTCAAAAACATTTATTAAGTATTGAGTGTTGAGTATTGGGTAATGATTGTTTTACGATATATAAAAACTGTGTTTGAAGTTTAACTTTGATTCATTTCAGTGTACCCACATATGATGTGAAGATCCTGATAATCTCCATAAATTCATATTAATATATTAATATATTACACACATTGTTTGCTTAAAATGAAATTAATCAGAGGAGGGTTCGTAAAGGATGATTTTGAAAGAGAGAAGTGGCAAAAGCAATCAGAAACCCAGGTAGGAAAATGACATGGGTAAATTCACCTAAGTAGTTTTTTGGGGGTTTTTTTAAGTTTATTTATTTATTTAGAGAGAGAGTGAGAGCCCATGAGCAGGAGAGGAGCAGAGAAAGAGAGAGAGAGAGAGAGAGAGAGAGAGAGAGAGAATTTCAAGTAGGCCCCACACTAAGTGTAGTGCTTGATCATTCAGGGCTCAATCTCAGGAACGATGAGATCATGACCTGAGCCAAAATCAAGAGTCCCGGTGCTCAACAGATTGAGCCACCCAAATGCCCCCACCCAAGTATTTTTAACCAGAAAGAAAAACACAAAGAAGACAGGACTTACAGTATTTAAATAACTTAACTGCTTCGAAGATTTGTTTTGAAAATTTCAAATGAATTAGTATCTACCCTCCTTACACAACCTTACTTCTAATTTTTGTGAGCCTCAATTTAACAAATCCTTTTATTATTTGTTTTTCTAGCTCTTTCTCTTTTCTCTTGCTTGGAAAACAGAGTAGAGACTTTGAGGTGCTTTCATAATGGTAAGAAGCTTCACAGCTGGAGGCAACATTCTCTAGATAAGAGTGGAGTCGAAATCACTTAATATGATTTCTTTATGTACAACTTGGTTTTTCTGTCAGGGAGCACGTTTCACGTAAAGTTGAATCCACTTTGTTCTCACCCGGAACTGTCAGAATCCCATTCAGAAAGAACTCTGTAAGCATTGGCTGTTTACGCTTGTTTGAGGGGAAAGAAGATCAAGTTAGCACTGTGAGTCCTCACCTTACCATCTCTGTGAGGGTAGAGCAGGGGTCAGAAACTCAGTCACACAAAAGAAACAGGCAAGTGGCTTGTGTGGGTGAGCCAGCCGGGTGGAGACCTTGGGAACTGGAGGGCTGGATGAAAGGTAGCCTTTCCCCGTCTCTTAAGAACAGTGCCAAGCTGACTTGGGTTGCAGATTTTCAGTTTTTAAGAAAAACTGGACAAAGGTAATTTTATGCGAAATCTCCTAATTTTTAATGTCAGTGACTGACTTTTTTTCTTTCTTTCTTTCTTTCTTTCTTTCTTTCTTTCTTTCTTTCTTTCTTTCTTTCTTTCTTTCTTTCTTTTTTAATATTGCAAGCCAAGCAAAACACTTGTTCAGAATAAATTCCACCCGAGACAGGCAATGTGTGACCCCTGGAGCTTGAACAATAGTGAACTCTGGTAACTGGCAGGGAGGAAATTGGGCAAAGGGCTGAGGTTAGCTGTGGTTCCTCTGGGTTTTGTCTCCGGTCCCAGTGCACCTCCAGCTCTGCCAGGAAACCCGAAAGCACCGTGGCAGCAGCACCTGCCTGATTCTTTCAGAGCCAAATTTGCTTAAGACGAGAAACATTTGCACAGAAGACAAACAAGCCTTCTTTTTTTTTTTTTTTTTTTTTTTTGAGCGTACTGCTAATTAGTTTGTACTTTTGTTCTCCGTCATTGTAACCCCGAGTACGATTTTCCTTTTTTTACCACACTGGTGCGAACTAAGACATTTCCCAAACTATTAAAAGTTGCTACAGTTAATGTCCAGTAACGTCCAAGATGTCCTTGTAGCCCTCTTCATGTCAGGTGTTTGAGTGAAATTAACAGCAGTAGAAAAGTAAAGCATTAACAGGTGATGGGGAGGGAGGGGCTTTTTCATGTTATAGTTGATAATTTTAATGAATAATTTCAGGATTTTCTTTAAATGCAAATGTGTATAATGAAATCTTATTGCTAGTTTTAATGATTTTTTTGAAGTGTATTTTGATTTATTTTGAGCAAGAGATAGCAAGTGGAGGAGGGGCAGAGAGAGAGGGAGACAGAATCCCAAGCAGGCTCTCCTCTGTCAGCGCAGAGCCCAGTGCGGGGCTCAAACTCACCAACTGTGAGATCATGACCTGAGCCGAACTCAAGAGTCAGACGCTTAAGTTGTCTGAGCCACCCAGTTGCCCCCTTATTGCTAGTTTTATAAAACTGTTCTCCAATATGTTTAGGATGTCAGTAATCTGAAAGTCACCTTCCGTGAATGTTAAAATACTTGTATAGGAGGTAACAACCACTTCTTCCAACTTTCTGTTTAATAGCAACAATAATGTAATATTGTTATATATTATATTTTATATATATATATAATTTAACAAATATATAATATTTTAACAAAATATTAACTCTTTTCTTCAGGTAAGTAGAGACTGGGGTAGCAAGTGCTATTAGCAGAAAAATACAATAGAAATTCTTTAAATTATTTCCATAAATAGGTGAATTTCCAAATTAAAACTGCAGAAGCACTAAATTGTAAGCAATTTCCCAGGAATACTTAGAATTCAAACCCCATGAATACATCACAGACCTTTTCGCAGAACATGTAC
The DNA here is from genome assembly GCF_018350215.1 of Panthera leo. Lineage (NCBI taxonomy): Eukaryota > Metazoa > Chordata > Mammalia > Carnivora > Felidae > Panthera > Panthera leo. Next base: position 59,461,420 of record NC_056695.1, on the reverse strand, counting down.
CACCTGTTATGTGAAAGCAATGTCTGCCTTCATCGTGTTCACACATTAGCCAGTTTTTAGACTTCGTGTTCTCTACAACCAATGGTGTTTTCTTCAGAGCTTAAATCTCCTTAGATATTTTCTCTCTATGTAGCACACATATTACCCAGTGGATTCATGTATCTGAAAAAGCATAAATACACCAGTTAGTTTACAAAGATCAATTTGATATCATTATGATGGATTATTTTCTGCAACTTTATTGTTTGTAGTTGCCTTAATTCTTTTTCTATAGTGAAATTATCGTTGCCATTATTCTTGTTTGTTGGTTGGTTGGTGATGACCCATGTAGTATAAACCCAGGCTTCATGCATTCATTCAACAAATGCCAACTGAGTATTATGTTGGTATTTGTACTATTCCAGGCATTTGGACTGCCTCAGTGAAAGAAAACAGACCCAAACTCCTCTATTTGTATGAAAGGGAGACAGACAATAAACTTACACACAGTAAACAAACATATATATAGCGTTTCATGTTAGAAAGTGAGGTATGCACTAGAGAAGAAAGAGTTCAGGGGCAGTGCAGGGGATGGAGGCCATATTCGTTAAGCTAACCAACAGTACAGCCATCATTTGAGCGAAGACTTAAAGGAGGAAATGGCAGAGTGAATAGCTCATGCAAAGGCCCCAGGGTGAGAGAGTATGTCTGGTAAGCTTGAGAAAGAGCAAGGCAGCCAGTGTGACTGAGGCAGGTAAACCAGAGGGAGAGTATGTAGAAACTCACTCAGAGGTGAAAGTATGGACGTAAGAGGAGATCAGATCATTTAGGATGTTGTAGGCCACTCTGTGGAGCGTGGCTTTTATTCTGTCTGAAGCAGGGAAGTATTTTACTGTTTTGAGCAGAGTATTGCTGTTTGACGTATGTTTTCATGGGATCATTCTCTTCGATGCTTGGAATAAATCCTAGGAGGTGAGGATACAAGGATAGAAGGAAACCAAGTTGGGCGCTAACTTAGTCATCCCTGCAAGAGATAAGAGGGACAGAAAAGCAGTTAAAATTCCAGAAATAATCTTAGAAGGAGAACAAACTAGATGGCCTGGATGCAGGGTGTGAGACAAAGAGAAGAGTCAAGAATTATTCTAAGATTTTTCATCTGAGCAAACTGAAAGAATGGATTTGATGGATCGGATTTGGAGTGGGGAGGGAAAGGAGTGAAACTGGGGACTAGCTACAGTTAAGGTCCAAAGGTCAAATAGATGGTTAGACCTAGGAGTTAGAAGTTAGGAGTTAGCCATAGCATCTAGACAGTGTTCAAAACTATGAGACTGGCTGAGATAATCTAGGGAGGGAACAGGTGGGAATACACCCAGTATTTGAAATCTGGGCAATGAGGAGACACTCGTGAGAAAAACTGAGGAGGAAGCTGTCTGTGTGGTAGAAGGAAAACAAAAGGAAGTTATCTTAGAAGCCAAGGAAACAAAAATGTATCACGAGGCAGGGGGCAATTGACCTGAGAAGATACTGCTGATCGGTCAAGTAGGAAAATGGTCTCTGGCAGGATGGGCTATATACTTTGTGGGGCGCAGGGCAAATTGAACATGCAGATCCCCTTGTTCAGAAATTTCAGGACAGTGCCATCAGAGTTTTCAATGAAGCTCAGGACCCTGTGCACCTGCACAGCTTGCATATGCCCATGAAGCTGGCCCTGGTCAGCAGCACACTGACCGAAGCAGTTTGGAGCCATGGATGGGAAAGTCTGATGGAGTACTTTTTTCTTTGACGTTTGTTTATTTTTGAGAGACAGAGCACAAGCAGGGGAGGGGCAGAGAGAGAGGGAGCCACGGAATCCAAAGCAGGCTCCAGGCTCTGAGCTGTCAGCACAGGGCCCGATGCAGGGCTTGAACTCATGAACCGCGAGATCGTGACCTGAGCCAACGTCGGACGCTTAACCGACTGAGCCACCCAGGCGCCCCTTGATGGAGTACATTTAAGAGATGTTTGGAAAACAGTGTACAAAGGATTTGGGGAGCTTTTTGCTATAAAGGGGATTGGAAAAAGGAATGCTAGCTGACAAGAGATGTTGAATCAGTCGAAAGTTGTTTTGCTTTAGAATGGAGAAAGAAAAACATGTCCCTTTGCTAAGGAGGATGATGCAGTAAGGAAGGCTTTATTCGTCTTACCAGAGAGAGGAGAAAACAGCTGGAGTGATGTTCTTTGATAGGTGAATGAGTGGAAGGAGATAGAATCTTATGCCCAAGTGGAGAAGAGGACAGTTCGCATTCATAGTCACAGTTGGCAAAGAGACTGTGTAGACACAGATGTTGGTACATGTGTGGCTGTGATAGTGGAGTGCCCAAAAGCTCTATTTTTTTGACAAAATGTTTTTCCTGTGGCTCTACTGTTCTGCGTATTACCCCATTCAGAACTTCAAAGCATTTCACTCAGAAACAAGGCTGCTTATACATTAAACAAGGCAATATTGTTTCATTATATCCCAATGGCATGTGGATATTTGGATAAAGTCAGAAAACTGTCACATAACTGAAAATGGTATTTGAATCTCACTTTAAAAATTGCTTCTGTAAAAATCTGCCCCAACATACTCATCTTGTTTAGTTCAAAATGTTATTTCTCATTTTCTTAATTCCAATTTTTCAAAGACACATGGATCTTGTTATGCTAATAAGCAACACCACAGCAAGTATAGCGTTCTTAGTTCTCTTAATACCATTTCCTGAAGATACACCCAATAAGAGGCAGGTTTTTACCAGGTTTTCCTTATGACTGCGATTGATTTTTTTTGAGTGAATTAATTCATGTGTGCCACATACTGATTCCGGACTCAGAACTGTGCACGAGCAGTATAAAAGACACAAAAGAGTTCAAATTTGCTGCATACTCTTGATTATACCACAAAGGTACAGTCGATTAAAATATAAGGTTGCTTAGTTACAAGTTGTTTTTTTTTTTTCATTTGGGGCATTTTCTGAACCTTTCCTTGTTACATTTCATTTCATTCATTTTAGTACCCTTGACAAAAAAGTCTTCCCATTATCTTAATAAAATTGTGTTGAAATTTGAGGAGAACTTCTCTGTTATTCCCGCTATGACTTTTAAATATAGCTAATATGTTCACAGGAAAGGCTTTAGTATTTGGTAATGGTTCAACTTACAGTGTTAACTTCTAAGAAAGCACTTAAAGAATGGTATCTTACCTTAGATACCTAATAAAGTAAAAAATCAAAACTTGAAAACTGAAGTAAAGTGAACTTCAGTGACCCACAGATGTTTTAAAGAATGAAAGTTGGGGGCGCCTGGGTGGCTCAGTTGGCTAAGCGTCCGACTTTGGCTCACGTCATGATCTCGCGGTTCGTGAGTTTGAGCCCCGCGTCGGGCTCTGTGCTGACAGCTCAGAGCCTGGAGCCTGTTTCGGATTCTGTGCCGCCCTTTCTCTCTGCCCCTCCCCTGTTCATGCTCTGTCTCTCTCTGTCTCAAAAATAAATAAACGTTAAAAAAAATTAAAAAAAAAAAGGAATGAAAGTTGTTTGGTTTTTCCTATAATGCATTGTTCTTTAATTTGTGATCCGGTAATCAGCCAATACTATTTTTACTTATTTTATTGAGAGAGAGAGAGAGCAGGTGCACGGTAGGTGGGGATGGGGAGACAAAGGAAAGAGAGAAAATCCCCAACAGGCCCTGGTACTGTCAGCATGGAGCCCCATGAGGGGCTGGAACTCACGTCCTGTGAGATCGTGACCTGAACCGAAGTCCAACGCTTAACCAACTGAGCCACCCAGGCACCCCAGTCAATGCTCTTTTCTCAGTGAGTTTTCTTTGCCAGCACCAGCTGTCTTTGCTCTGTAATCCAGGCCTCACATTTCCTACATGCATGCAAACGTTAAGGTAAGGCCAGTTACCTCATGGGCAGTAGTGAATGTTTACCATCACTGAGAATCATGGAGTAGATTGCCTGATACACTTACATTACTGGCCAATGATGGCAACTGAGACTTCAGTATTCTCAAATTATGTGGAAACTCTTCTTTCTGAATTGGTGCTAGCTGGCCCTCATTTCCTGGACACTCTCATATTTGAAGACTGCAGTTAAGCTTTTCTTGGTATCTTTGGTTAAAGTTGTCCACGGCGAAAAGCAGGGGGGAGCCTTTCTCACTTCATGCCTATGCATCCTCTGCCATCTATTCTCCTTCCAGACCCTGTTCCCTCACTAGCATCTTATTGTCCAGAAGGAAATGGATTGTCATTTGCTTTTGAGGACATTAGATTTTTCCTTGCCTTTTTAAAAATGATTTCATGAAACTAAAATTTGGTATAACTTCCAGGTGCATTTCCTTTGATTCAAATCTATGGGCTTAACACCTTAACAAACTGAGTAGACATATTTGCATTTCAATAACCTGAGTATAAAGATGAACACAGCATTTTAACAAGGCCCTCTCCAGAATGTCTCTTTCCCAGACCGTGCTCGCATGTGAGCAAGTGTTGAAGCTACTAAAACTTCCTCCTTTTAGCTTTCTTGCCCCAACCACTTTAACCTCAAAAACAAACTCTCAAGTGTTTTATAATTAACAAGAATTGTTCTTTTTAAGACAAACACCAATATGCGGCTCTGTTGATAAACTCAATTATAGAATGCTCTTTTACATAGAAATCCATTTTTAATATTTTTAAAGGTATCAACACCAAGAGAAAAGAGTACTGCCTGTTGACACACACCACTGTTCACAATGATTTTTGACAATTAATTATTTTAAAGTAGACTAAGGAAATATAACTCAACATTTTATAAACATTAATATATTAGATTGTGTTTTAAAAAAATTCTTTGGAAGGAAGACATGAGAGATGACAGCAACAACTAATTTAAAAGTTGTTTTAACATGCTGACTTCTATTTCAGGACAATTTTCATGGAATTCTTGGAAAAATTTTATAAACAGTTCCCATTATATAAAAACTTGAGGTACTAATAATTAATATTTAGGATCCAATCAGCCATCAAAGAGATTCTTCATTTTCCTTTTTAAACTGTGTTTTTCCCATTTATTCATGTTTGTTTATGGACTATATTTATCAATAGAAATAAATATATGTTAATACTTCGGCAAGTTGGTTAACATATAATCAACCATCTACCACTTACCCACCATGCCAAGTTTATAAAAGCAGACCGCCAGGGCAATCTTTTGGTAAGCTAGAGAGCCAAGGCTGGCTGGCTCTTCAGGTGCCCTATGCAGATTCCTCCATGCAAAGAATTGAGCTCTGCACTTTCTAGGCACCTGTTAATTTTCTATTTCCCATGATACATAAATCAAGTTGGCCTTATCCATAAACATTTCTAGAAATGCTGTTGGTTATAGGCAACATCCTTACAGATGGGATCCTTAGGGAGGGTGTTCCATCATAACGGGTTTGGTGGAAAATAAAACTAGATCATTATTTATATTTTTACACTGTCAGAACATAACTCTCAAAATGTTACGAACAGCAAAAACATCGTTCTCACAGGGGGAGTGAGCACATGCAAAAGTTCTAATTAACTCCTTAACGAAGAAACCAGCAATAGGACAAAGCTGGTTCAAAAAAGGATATGAAAGACAAAAAGAAAGAACGCTGGAATAAGATGACTAAATTACATGCAATATGGTTCATGTCTTGTTGGGCAATAATGATCATAACCTCTCAGACTGCCTTCATCATTGGATAGGAAAATCATTCTGACTGATCCGTTTTCCATAAGGTAACTTTATAGAGAAGTAAAATAGTTATAATAAATAATTATATTCTCTGGGAGAGTAAACGACAACAAACTTTTTAGATCACGCTTGGTATGACCTTGAAAGGTGAAGCAGTTATTTTTGCCTCATTTCCCAATTTGGTTATTTTTTTCTTAACAAATACAGAAGCATCTGGAAAAAATTTAAAAACATTTGCATCTTTCCATAGTATAAACTTTTCAAAAATGGAAGTTACTTCTCCCTGTGAGTTGTGTTATGAATTAGTTATATAAAACAACAGAAGTGTACTTTTTGTAAAAAATGATTTGATTTGATTTTCCAGACTTATAACTCGAATCAAATTCACCACAGTCAAGATTACTCAAGAAAGATCCCTACTTCTAGCTTCTGACCAATTATAAGAAATTCCTTAAGGAAAAAAAAAAAACCCATGAGAACATAAGAACTCGGGTATTCCAAGCATATTTAAGGGGAAACATAAATAGGTATTTTTTAACATTTTGAAGTAAGTGGTATCTCATGGAAGCATCACAGAAGACTAAAATTCAGACAAAAGCTTTCTGCTCTCACTCAATATTTTATAAATCACTATCACTTCCTTCTTTTCCAAAGCATTGCAGGGTGTACCAAAAATGCCTCTTTGGGCAGAAGATATTCTCAACTTTTCTCTTGGGAAATCAAAATGATTCTCCCACCCACTACTAGTTATACTTCTCTTTGCTAATCTAGCCGTTATTTTTTAAATAATGAGATGATGTTACAGATACCAATTGCAGACAATTTCTTCTCCAGCTACTTGCCCATCGTCTGTTTAAAACTTTTTATATCTACCAGAAGAGGGCAGGGAAGGGAAAAGGAGGTAAAATATATTAGAATGACTATTGCTTGATTGGAAAAGACAGAGCTCATTTATTCCTTGTTCTTAGTTCCTCACATTGTATCTAGTAATATTGGGCATTCAATAGGCATTCTTTTGGATTAAAAGGAATCACTTGGTAATGACTCTGAAAATGTCTACTAGAGGAAAAAGTTTTAACATCAACAACAACAAAAGTAACATTTGGAGAATATTTTGAAATGTGAACTCTTTGGAACTGTTTTCCTTTCTTTAATACCTACCGAAACTATTTTAGACGTAGTAGTCACTAAATAAATACTGATTAAATTATGAAGGGTCAAGGTTTGGATGTACATAAGCAAGGACCAGGAATGCAGGGAACAATCTGTTACTAAAATGTACACATGAGAAACGTCAAACCCAAGTTTAATCTTGACTTACTCATTTGTGGGCCTCACAGATGAGCTACATCAGAATCAAAGAAGTTCTCTAATGTGCTTCTACCAACTTTTTTTTTTTTTTTTTTGAGGTAATAGGAATGAAAAAAAAAAGTGTCCCTGAGATTTGTCTGGAGTCTGGAGGTGGGTGGCATCATCTGGGCCAAGGCGTACGTTATAGACAAACTTCCACTGGGGAAAATGTGGTGGTGTCAGTTTTTTAACATAGTAATTTCGTAGTTCTTCCATCCAACATTTATTCGGGTTTGTCGAAAAACATTGCTTGTATTAGGGGAGCTATACATTCTGTCCTCTAATTTACTGTGTCAGTAGCTAACACCCTCGTAATAAACACCTGAGAGCCATCTGAGTTAGCTCCCTTTTCTTCACACTTAAATTCAATCTTTGAACAAGACCTGCTCATTTTACCTGCTGTGCAGTCTTCTCCTCTGTCACCTACTCTCTGCATCTCTGCCCCTGTTGAGGCATCTTTCTTCTGGTTCAAGGTCATAGCCTCCTACATGGATATAGTTTCCACACGGTTGCCAGGTGAACTCCGCAAAATGCAAAGCTGACCTTGTTATTCCCCTACTTTAAGACCTTCGTGCTTCCTGCTTAGTTTACGGAATAAAACACAAGGGTTTTTGCATCGTAAAGCCTTCAGTGCCGGGCCCCCATTGGTCTTGACAGCTCATCACATGTTACTCCCTGGCAAAAACACAGGTTCTAATTTCACGAACACATCAAGGGCTTTTCAAGTCCGCATCATTGCTTGTAATGTTGCCTCCGGTAGGAGGGCGCTTCCCACATTTATTTGCCTATCTTTCTCATTACTGAACTGTCAAGACTCAGATCAGAAATTACCTCTAGCATAACTTCCCTGAACAGGGTGCTGAAAATTTCCCTCCTCTGGACTTCCTGGCACATGCCCCTCTTTTCACTCACATCATGCTGGTAGGCTGCCTCGCTCCACGAGAGCCACATTTGAAATGTGGCTGAGTGTGTGACTGAGCAATTGGTTACTTTATTTGTATTTTATTAAATTAAGTAACCATATGTGGTTAGTGCTGTTGTGCAGGACAGTGCAGCCCAAGACCCTTCCTAAAAGGGGCTTCATGCTACGGTGCTCTTCTGTAGGGAAAATAATCTCAGAAACTTCATATCTTTTCTCGCCTTTTGTTTCCATGATAAAAAGCTGAGTAATTAATTATAGGAATGTTATGTGCATTAATGCTATAAGCATCAAAAGGGTCATTTAAAAAAAGGACTTCGTTTTTACTAATTTTTTTAATAATTTACTTTGGCAACTATGCTGAAGTGACTTTATATTATAATAATAAGCCCCTGCCTCTGAGGCAGCTGAACCGTGCTTTTCTCCATGGGCCTTTTAACCACTGTGAAAAATTGATTACACTTCATTTGATCTCAGGTTTACAGTATCAGAGTATTTATGTATTTCTGGACATTATTGGTGGTTTTCTAAAACAAGGAGAAAGCAAAAGCTGTGAATAATTTTCAAACTTCAACCTTAATTTCAATATTTTTAAATTTAACTGACAAGGTAATTATCCCAGAAATTGTCCTAACTCAATGATTTGTGAAACTATGATTGTCCCATTAAAATGACAGAGTACTCAATCAGGAGAGAAAAATGGTTCTCTGAGGTTTGGCCCTATTAAACCGGTTCTTTATGCTATTATCCACTTCTCCTTTTGAATACACGCAGCTGTGTGTTTCCGTGTGCATGAGGAAAAGTGTCACAGCCAGAAGATGGCTAATGTTAACGCCGAGCAGTGAAGCAGAGGGTTAAGAGTGCAGATTCTGCGGGCAGACTGCCTGATCGGAATCCCACAGGGGCCACGTCACACTGGTGGTATGATGGAACCGGTTCAGTTGGCCACTCTCCACCCCAGTTTCTTCATCTATAAACAGGGACAGTGACTTGATCTGTCATGCCGATGTGGACTGCGCTACAGTAAAACCCCTCATGTCTGAATTTTATCGAGCGACAAAAGATTATTTTTTGCTAATACTACATGCTCATCACAGATCAGCTGGGGCCTCTGCTCCGCATCACGCTTATGCGAGGACCCAGGTAGATACAGCGGTCACTGTCTGGAATATTGCCAGTCACCATACCAGAGGGGAAAGAGCTCAGGAAGGCTGTCTCCGGCAAGTGCACTCACCTAGAAATGACCCACTTCACTTCCCCTCATAAATCACTGGCCAGATGTGGCTTCGAGGCCAATAGTGCAATCTTACCACGTGCACAAGGAGGCTGAAATGTGCAGCGACAAGGCACTAATGATTACCACAATAATTATACCTATCTCATACACTAAAAAGTTACTTTACACAAATTAGCTAGAACGGGACCTGAAGTAAGTTATTATGCACTAATGAAGAGCAAATGCGTGAAGTGTGAAATTAGAGGATTCCAAACTACATGTCAAACTACATGATTTTAGGACTCCAAGTCTGCTAAAACCAGCCAATCTGAGGGCAGAAAAGATAATAGTGAGGTAACCCAGAGGGTTAATACTTCACTTCCACCAAGTATGATCTATTTTAGAAAGATACTTTGACGGGGCGCCTGGGTCGCGCAGTCGGTTAAGCGTCCGACTTCGGCCAGGTCACGATCTCGCGGTCCGTGAGTTCGAGCCCCGCGTCAGGCTCTGGGCTAATGGCTCGGAGCCTGGAGCCTGTTTCCGATTCTGTGTCTCCCTCTCTCTCTGCCCCTCCCCCATTCATGCTCTGTCTCTCTCTGTCCCAAAAATAAATAAAAAAACGTTGAAAAAAAAAATTAAAAAAAAAAAAGAAAGATACTTTGATTATAATTCCTTCATGCAAAAGAATCATCATTTATTTGTCCATTTGTACGTACAACAAGCATGTGACAGCACTGTGCTAAGTGCCGAGGATATGGTAGTGAACAATAAAGAAATGGTTTCTGCCCTCATGGGAGATTGGATGTTAAATGTATAACATACAAATACTTAAGATTGTGATAAGTGCTACCGAGAATTTCTGTATTGGCAATGGAATTAATGATAAGTTTTTAAGAATTTTATAAATCTTTAAAGTATGCATTATATTTACTCCTCCATCATAGGTACATTTAGGTATCAAACATAAATCCTGTGGTCAGTACAGGTCAGGACCTGTACCAGGCATCAGAAATGAAGAGATTAGTAAGGCATGATCATTTCCTCAAGGAGTTCACAGTCTCCCTTGGAAACTTCCATATAAAGAAATAATCTTAATATGACACAATATATACCATGATTGAGATAAACTGAGTACCTAGGACAAGGATGTATTACATACTGGGATAATGAACATGAGAAACGGCTTCTGGGAGGAGCATATACCCGAAATCAGGTTTGATGTATCATTAGGAATTAACTAGACAAAATGATGAAAACCATTCTAAGTGGAACATGTGCAGAGAAATGAACTTGGAGATAAATACTGTATAGATGAGGAATGACAAGTAGTTCACAATGCTTGGAGGGAGGAAATGATAAGCAGTCAGTCTGGAGATCCTGCTAGGTCAGGTCAAGGAGTATCTACTGCTGTGCTGAGTTTGGGTCTTATGCCAAAGGTCATCAAGATAAAGGAGTTTAATAAAAGAGTATGAATAAGATTTGCATTTTACATGGGTACCTGTAATAGGTAGTATGGCTTGAAGGCGGTTGAGATGGGAAGAAGACAGACCAGTTAAGAATCTGTTGCAACCATGACCAAGTGGAATTTATCTCAAGAATGTAAGGGTGATTCAACATACAAAAATAAGTCAATATAATACAGTACATCAATAGAATAAAGGGCAAAAATTATATCATCATCTGGGTAGATATAGAAAAAGCATTTGAAGATATTTAGCACCTCTTCATGATAAAAACACTGAATAAACTAGGAAGATTGGGAACTCTGTTAGCCTAACACATTTAAAAAAAACCCCACAGCATCATACTAAATAGTGAAAGAAGACACAATGCTTTCCCCCTAACATCAGGAACAAGACAAGACTGTCTACTCTTCCTACATCTATTCAACATTGTACTGTATGTCCAATTTAGGTCAGGCAAGAAAACAAAATAGGAGCATCCAGATTGGAAAGGAAAATGTGAAACTATCTATATTACCAGATGACATGATCTGGTGCATAAAACAAATCCTAATGACTCCACTAAAAACTTTTATTTTTATAAAACAATAATAAATAATTAAAAATAATAATTATATTAGCACTAATAAATAAGTCCAACAAAGTTATGAAACAACATATAAAAAATAAAGAATATTTCTATAGATAGCAATGAATTACCTGAAAAAGAATTAAAAACAAAAACTATTTTACTTAAAATAGCATAGCATCAGAAAGAATAAAATACTTTATTTTTAAGAAGACCTAAATAGGGGTGCCTGGGTGGCTCAGTCATTTAAGTGTCTGACTTCGGCTCAGGTCATGATCTCATGGTTAGTGAGTTCAAGCCCCACCTTGGGCTCTGTGCTGACATTGCGGAGTCTGGAGCCTGGTTTAGATGCTGTCTCCCTCTCTCTCTTCTCCTCCCCCACTCATGCACTGTCTCTGTCTCTCTCAAAAAAATAAAAATAAAACATTAGAAGACCCAAATAAAGGGAAAACTACCCCATATTTGTAGACTGAAAGGACATAAATTATTAAGAGGCAGTACTACCCAATTTGTTTTACAGATTCAGTGCAACCTCTATCAAAATTCAGGGTGACTTATGTGCAAAAATTGACAAGCTACTCCTAAAATTCATATGAAAATTCAATGCATCCAGAACAGCCAAAGCAATTATGAAAAAGAAAAACAAAGTTGGAGGATTTAAACTTTCCATTTTCAATACTCACTATAAGGCTACAGAAATCGAGACAGCGAGGTACTGCCATGAGGACAGATAAATGACTTGATGCAACAAAAGAGTCCAAAAACAAACCCTTGCATTTATGATTAACTGATTCTCAACAGAAGTACCAACACATAAATGAAGGCAATAATAGTCTTTGCAACAAATGGTTCTGGAATAATCAAATGTCTACATGCAAAAAGAAAAAAATGTTGAAATACAGACCATACACAAAAATTAACTCAAAATATATTCAAAACCTAAACTTAAAAGCTAAAACTAAAAATATCAGAAGAAAACTCAGGTATAAATTTTTATGCTTTTGGGATTAGCTAATGTTTTCTAGATATGATACCAAAAGCACAAGCAACCAAAGAAAAAATAGATTAAATGAACAGAGTGATAATTCTGAAACCTTCAAGAAGCCTTGCAGCTGTACAACTAAGGTCCCTCAAGGAGAGGAAAATGAGAGAGAAAAAATATTAAGGAAATAACTTGTGAAATATTTTCAAATTTGATGAAAACTATAAACCTATATATTCAAGAAGCTCAATGAATTCAAAACACAAAATACATGAAGAAAACTACACAAAGGCACATCATAACGAAATTACTTGAAATACTAATAACAGAAAAAAACATTAAAAATAGATATAGATAAAAGGCAAAATATGTACAATTCCAAAGATAAGAATGACAATAGACTTCTTAAAAACAACATGAGCAGGAGAGAGTAGAGCAACAGCTTTAAAATAATGAGAAAAAAAACATTGTCACCTAGAATTCTACACTCAGTGAAATTGTCTTTCAGAAAAACAAAAGTGAAGTGAACACTTTTTCAGACATAAAAGATAAAAATTCATCTCTAGCAGACTGCTCTACAAGAAATAGAAGAAATCTAGGTGGAAGGAGATGATAACAGGTGGGGATCTGGATCTACATAAGCCATGAAGGACTGTGGGAATGGTGAACATGGACAAAAAGCAAATTTGTGGTGGTTGTGACTCAGAGTCTTAGGAAGGAGTTGGACAGAGATATTACAATGGAATTTGAGGAAATTTGGAGGGTGATGAATACATTCCTTATCTTTATTATGGAGCTTGGTTTTACGGGAGAATAATTTGCCAACACTTAACAATTTATACACTTTCATTTTGTGCTATTTATTGTATGCCAATTATGGAACAATAAATCAGTTAAGTAAAGAAAAAAATTTTGAGTTGCCAGAGAAATATTCAAGTAGATCAGATTAAGATTAGGTTCACTTGTTGGAGAGAAGAGCCTGCAACTCAGGGGAAGAACTAGATTTACAGTTATTTGAGTTCAAATAACCTTTGAATTCAATGAGAGCATCATGTTTGCAAACCTCGGTTGTGTATTCAGTCAACCTGAACTTGACTCAGTCAGACTGAACTGACTGGCTTTGCTACTTACTAGCCATGCAACTTAATTAAAAACAAAACAAAACAACTCTTCCTGCCTCACTGTAAATGGCAGAATGATAATACCAACATCACAAATTAATTATATAAGTTCTCAATAAATGTTACAAGAACAGCACAGTCTTGGGAGTGAATTAGTGTTCACACAGAAGTCATGCATTAGAGCAGTGTTTCATAGCCCTTTTTCTTTTCATTATTGATGCTCTAAGGAGACTTTTTGAAGAATTTTTCCTAATCCTTGCCACCTCATGAAACTTTTACACCACAATTATAATGTATATCTATTTCTCTACTGTGGTCTTTGGAGGGGCATCGCCATAATTGTTTTCATCCCCCAAGAATCAATTTTCACTCCATGGGAGACAATATTGTGACTCCCCACCCCAAGTTGCGGGTGAATGGATTCTTGGAAGACACAGATTAGATCATCACACAGGATGAGGAGTAGACTATAAATGGCATAGGGGTATGACTGAATTCATCAGATGTTTTCTAAACAGGCCCAAACTGTGGAATAATTAAACCAACTCAGCACTGTAAAATAAATGGTACCATTATCAGTTTTTAATTTTTAAATGTTTAGTTATTTATTTTGAGATAGAGAGTGTGCATGCAAGCAAGGGAGGGGCAGAGAGAGATAGAGAGAGAGAGAGAAAGAATCCCAAGCAGGCTCCATGAGATCATGACCTGAGCTGAAATTAAGAATCGGATGTTTAACTGACTGAGCCATCCAGGCACCCTAAATGGTACCATTATTGACCGATACATACATATATAGATATATTTGCATTGTACTGATGATCTTTAAGTATATTTTAAGATCATGTGTGAAACAGTCAAGACAGTGCCTGAAGACACTCTCAAAGGTGATTTTGGGTGACACAAAGACAATAAGAAACCCTTCTCCCAGCACAGCATTACTGAATTCTCTCCCTGTTTCAGCCCCCTCCAACATCAACACTGAACAAAATTTCTCAACAAATTCTTATGGGTATTTATTGTGTGTGAAAATTAAGACATCTCAGTTTTTCACTTCTATAAATAATGTAATGAATATCTGTGTATACAAAATCTGTATACGTGCAAAACTATATCCATTTCAATGGCAGGAAAGTCTTTAACAAAATTCTAGTTAAAGTTACCACATGAAAAAATGATAACCATTCTTTTTCACAGAATCAATTGGTACATAGGCAGTTTTGTGATATCCCACATTTTTCAGCAAATATAATAGGCTTACATGATGGATGAAGTTGGTTGAAAGAAACAAACTTCCAGTTATAAGATAAACAAGTCCTGGGAGTATAATGTACATCATGGTGAGTACAGTTAACAACATGGTATTGTATATTTGAAAGTTGCTAAGAGAGTAGATCTAAATTTTTTCATCACAAGAAAAAAATGTTGTAACTATTGGTGGTGATGGTTGTTAGTTAATTTGGTAATCATTTAGCAAAGTATACATATATCAAACCCTTATGTTGTGTAAATAAAAATACTTGTATGCCAATTATAGCTCAATTTAAAAAAAAAACAAAATAAGCTTTGCTTTTTCTTTTCTTATTTGTTAAATTACCATCTTTGTTCTATTTTTTTTTAATACAGTGAGAAAAATTTTGATTATTCTGCTTGGAGACCAGGAAACGGATCAAAAAATTTTTCACATTACATTCTGTGGTAAATGTGCATTCTGCTGTCATGGTCTGGTGGCAGCAAACTATAAATGATATATGGATATGAAAACACCTGCCGCTTATGTACAAAATGTCTCCATAAAGCTCTTACTGCAGACAGATAGACGTTGGGATATCTTACACTGATACAAGGACCTTCTATTAGAAAAAGCTTGAATTCCTAGCAATCTGCAGATGTAGAAAGATCACATGTACCCACCTCTGAGTAGCTGGGCAGGGGAATATCTTTTGCTTTACAATGGAAGAAGAGGAAGGTGGGACCAGGAGAAAACCTAAAGAACAAGCTAATCACTTGCTCCACCTCCCTTAAGAGTTTTAATCAATTGCAAAAAAAAAAAAAAAAAAAAAAGGCACATGAGCCAAACCTTGGTTAAGTGTCAGTTTCATCATCCAAAGTACAAAATTCACTGTTAATCCTGTGTGGGAGGATACTGGCTTAGTTCCTAAAAGGAAATGAGGCTATTAGCTTCCCCTTGAATTAAAAATCACCTGCACAAATAAAAGACTTACCTGAATTACCTGCCCAGCCAGAGGAGGAGATGCTAGAACAGAGATGGTAGAGACCTGGATAAGTGAAAAAAAGGCCATTTCTGTTTTGTCTAGTACAGTGGTTCTCAAAGTGGATCCAAGGACCACAGCGCTTGGAAACCTGTTACAAAGGCAAACTCTTGGACCCTATCCCAAACTACTGAATCAAAAAATTCTGGGGATGGGGCACAAAAATCTGTTTTATTAAGCCCTCCAAATGATTCTGGAGCCCATCAAAATTTGAGTGACACTGGTCTACATATGGAGAATAGAAAGAAAAGACCCACGTGGTCTCTGGGACAGAAAGCCGATCCTGCTTCCTATGCCAGAGGAAAAGTTACCCACACCTGGGACTTGGCACATGGCTATCAGGTTCTCACCAATCAGATGAACTTCCTTCACTTAACTGAAAAAGAGTGGGAAGGAGCTCACTTCTCCAGAGGTTAAAGTAGAAAGCTGAAAAAAGGGAAATTACTATAATGGGGAAGAAATTGGCTCTTATATCTGAACTTAAAGTAAAGCCAAACACCTGTTCACCAATGAAATGTGAATGACTAAAGGGGGTCCACTGTTGTGTGGATATGTCTTTCTCTTCTGGTCACTTTGACAAGGATTCTGAAAGATGCCTAAATCTTTTTTTTTTTTTTTGGTTGATAAAACTCTATTATATGTTCTTTTTTTTTTTTTTTTTTTAAACCAGGGCTATCTCCTATAGTCTCTTCTTAAATTTTTTTAAATGTTTATTTCTGAGAGAGAGAGAGACAGAGTGTCAGCTGGGGAAGGGGCAGAAAGAGGGAGACACAGAATCCAAATCAGGGTCCAGGCTCTCAGCTGTCAGCACAGAGCCTGAGGCCGGGCTTGAACTCAAGAGCTGTAAGATCATGACCTGAGCCTAAGTCTGCTGCTTAACCAACTGAGTCACCCAGGTGCCCTGCCTATAATCCCTTCAAAATCTTGCTCACATACAAAAAAAAAAAAAAAAAAAAAAAAAAAAAAAAAAAAAAAATTAGGTCACAAAGTCTTTATAGTTTAGTATAAAGGTATTTCCTCTGTCAGTGAGTATGAATGAAAGAAGGGAAGGAAAGAAGGAAGGGAGAAACAGGAAGGAAGGAAAGAAGGAAGGAAGGAGAAGAAAGAAAGAAAGAAAGAAAGAAAGAAAGAAAGAAAGAAAGAAAGAGAAAGAAAAAGGAAGGAAGAAAGAAAAAAAGAAAGAAAGAAAGAGAAAGAAAGAAAGAAAAAAGAAGAAAGAAAGGGACAAAGGAAGGAAGAGGAAGAAAGGAAGGAAAGAAGAAAAAAAGAAAAAAAAAAAAGAAAAAAAGAAAGAATACCCATTCTAAAAACACAGAAACCAGGAGGCAGGAATAAGAAAACACAATAGCCTTAATAAAGAAATAATATACAGAAATTTTTAAAGACAACCATTTTAAGCCATTTTTGCACATCACTTTCCTATCAAATATTCAACTAGTAGTTTCTTGATAGAATGAATAAGGTTCATTCTGTGGTGAAAGATAAGTTATTAAAGAACTTAAGAAAAAATTGGAGGCAAGTAAACTGTGAATTTAAAATTGAGTAACATCCAAACATAATTTTTATAATGATCTTCCATTTTTAAGATTTTTAAATTTAATTAAATTTAATTAATTAAATTTAATTTTTGAGAGAAAGAGAGGGAGTGTGAACAGGAGAGGGGTGGAGGGAACCAGAGAGAGAATCCCAAGCAGGCTCTGTGCCCACAATGGAGCCCCACACAGGGCTTGATCCCAGGTGTCCCAAGATTTTTTTTTTTTTTATTTTTAGGCAATCTCTACACCCAGTGTGGGACTCAAACTTACAACCCTGAGATCAAGAGTTACATACTCTACTGACTGAGCCAGCCAGGCGCCCAAAGGTAATTTTTTTTAACACAAGGTTTTTATTCATTAGATGATTATAGGGTGTGTGTGTGTGTGTGTGTGTGTGTGTGTGTGAAGAAAGAGAGAGGGGGTGAGGGGGAGAGAGAGAAGATGCTCAAGTTTAAAAAAATACTAATTTAAGCAAACCTAAAGAGTTTCCTGCTTCCTTTTCTGCACAGCTCCTCAGGGGCTTTAGATAAATAAGCTAATGTGCTTTTTAAGTGTCTAGGTATGATATGCAGCATTTCTCAAACTTGTTTCACTATGAAATCCTTATTTCTCTACACAACTACCATGTTAATCAGATCCAACTTAGAAAATGGTGCCCATCTTTACTGTCTTAGTAGGTATTTATGTCTTTTCAGATTAGTTTATATCAATGTGGAAACTTTATTATTTCCCTGATCATTTGAATTCCCAACTGGTTAATATAATTGAGTATAAATTTTGCACAATCTATCTATCTGTTATCACATCTGAATGTTTCAGCCTTACTTATAGCTTTTTGGTTTTAGATTGTATGAAATTGATTTTACATTCCAGTTCAACACATATTTATTAAATACATACAATAGGTCCTGAATTTCAAATGGAGATAAGTATAGGTAGATGAAATACAATAATGAAACACATTTCTTAGGAGTTACAACATGGGTAAACCATATCTAGATGCAGAACCAGTGCTGAAAAGTCAATACCATGTGGGGAAAAAAACATTTTATTTGAAATTTCACCATCTATTCTTGAAGTAGTATAATATTTCTTTAATATGAAGCATTTTCCTTTTTCTCTGTACTTCTTTTTACTTCATCCCCTTTAAGTGATGAGGTCTTTGAGGCAATAGTGGGATTCGTGAGATCTGGAGCCCACAGCCAAGAAAGAATTCTTCAAGGTGTCTTTGGTGCAAAAAGGTGACTTTATTGAAGCACGGGGACAGGACCCGTGGGCAGGAAGAGCTGCTCTGGACCATGAGGAGAGATTGGTTTTATACTATGGGGTTGGGGATGAGCTAGAGTCCAAGGGAAGTTTCCAGTGAGATTTTCATATACTAAAGAAGACTCATAGGATACTGGAGGCCTAGCTATTGTCAAGCTAAGGTTGTTCACACACACACACCCCCCACCGCTAGCAACGCATTAACATTACGACGGTAAGGAGTTCCTGGAGAAAAGGTTTACTCTGCCAGCCTCAAGTATTTGTCAGTGGGCTGCAGGTTATAAGGAAATTTAGTTATATCTGCCATTTCCTTCTGCTTTTGTTTCCCACATCACTATGGAGGGGTGATGGAGACTTAGGTCCTGCAGGACTATGAGCTCTATCAGTTAACCGTTTGTTTTCCCCCTTTCCTTTGTTCTTGGGCAGCCAGGAGTGCCTGAGGAATATACCCCACTGGGGGTGAGGGGCAGTGTCTGTGGCCTGTCAGCTTGCCTTATGCTCCCTCATCACGAACACATAGTAACCTCATTGCCTCAGGGAAGGAAAGCAGTCTATCAGAAAGTAGAAAAAAGGGTATCTTCAGGGCTCTCGGTTTACAAATGTGTCAATTCATTAAGAAGACTTTGCCTGATGCCTATTAAGCAAGCAAAAGATGAATTATTTTGCCTGGATGGAGCAGAGATATTGAGAGGAAAACACCAGAGGAACCTGGAGGGAGGAATCCTGTACTTGGGAGCCCAGCAGAGTCCAGGGCTGTGGTAAGACCTCAGAAGGGCTTGGTGGTGTGGAATGTCTGAGTAATGAGCCATTTAAACAGCTCAGATATTTTCATGCTCTAGCAGGGCTGGAAGGTAGCAGGATTATTTCAGGGCCATCAAGACATAACTTCAAAGACTGGTGATTTGCAGATCCTAGAACCTTGAGACTTCTCTCTGTCAAATGCCTTGGCACTATGTAAAAGCTCCAAAACCTAGAAGCAGAAACCCCAAAATAACTATCTACTATGCCAACAAGATGGGAGTTCATATTAGATTGTCATTTAAAAGAAGGATTTTGGGGGACCTGGGTGGCTCAGTCGGTTGAGCATCTGACTTTGGCTCAGGTCATGATCTCGCGGTTGATGAGTTCGAGCCCTGCTTTGTGCTCTGTGCTGATGGCTCGGAGCCTGGAGCCTGCCTCGGATTCTGTGTCTCCCTCTCTCTCTGCCCCTCCCCGGGTCATACTCTGTCTCTCTCTGTCTCAAAAATTAATAAAAATTAAAAAAAAAAGGATTTTGTCTGAATTTGTAGACTGAAATTCATAACTGCTATGCTTGATAGGAATTGCCTTCTTGGTACCAGAGCAATTTAATTTTATTCAATAGGCAAGAATTAATGGCTAAAATAAAATGCTACCATTCCCCCTATAGTCTATAAAAGTTTTAAAAAATAAATATTAAGAAAGTAAGGAAAGAAACTTTTAACTATTGTATCATGTTTCAAATGCAGATTATCTTCTCTGGTACTTCTGGGATGTTAAGGGTAGAAAAAAATCTCATTTGAAAGAAGTCATGGAAGTCAACACAGAAAGCTTATGAGGAGGAA
This sequence comes from Panthera leo, assembly GCF_018350215.1. NCBI lineage: Eukaryota > Metazoa > Chordata > Mammalia > Carnivora > Felidae > Panthera > Panthera leo. Next base: position 59,441,452 of record NC_056695.1, on the reverse strand, counting down.
AAGCAATGTGGCTGGGCCCCAAAATCATAGTTCTTAGTCTCTCAAGCTACTTCCTTTGTCCTACTTCAAATGTAAGATATATGGCATGAAAGAGAAAATAGAAGCAAAAATGTGAGCTTGTCATCACGGTTCATCATAGCTTATAATTTCCTTGATTAAATCATTTTCTAAATTGATTCAAGTTTACTCATGCCTGTAAGGAGCTTTTAACAGAGTCCACCTCCATCCCCAAATTTCATTCTCAACCCCATTGGGAATTCTTCTCACAGGGAAGGAGACAAAGACAAGGAGAGAATCAGAAACTCTTCTAAACATGGACATTGTTTAATGGAAAATAACCAAACATTCTTTGTAACAATGGTTTTCAGGTCTGGCTGCATATGAAAATCAGTGGGGATTAAAAAAAATACCACTCCTGTTATTCCTCATACTAGGTGTGGCCATGTGCCTGCATCAACAGAATAAAAATCTATGGCAGAGATTGCTGCTTGGCTCTTTATATACATCCTCCCTTCTTTGTGTACATACCAATGGCTTTAAGGAGCTGGGCACTGTTTTAGACACCAAAAATATGCAAGAGAACAAAGCAACTAAAAATTTCTGCCTTCCTGGGGCTTCTATTATAGTAGAAACAAAAAGATAAATAAATTAGCAAAATATAAAATATGTTAGATGGTAAAAAAAGCTGTGAATGAAATAGAGAATTTATTTACTTTTATAACTTTATAGATTTTATTTTTTTAAATTTTTTAATGTTTATTTACTTTTGAGAGACAGAGAGAGAGACAGAGCAGAGAACAAAGCACCTAAAAATTTCTGCCTTCCTGGGGCTTCTATTATAGTAGAAACAAAAAGATAAATAAATTAGCAAAATATAAAATATGTTAGATGGTAAGAAAAGCTGTGAAGGAAATAGAGAATTTATTTACTTTTATAACTTTATAGATTTTATTTTATTTTTTTAAATGTTTATTTACTTTTGAGAGAGAGAGAGAGAGACAGAGCACAAGTTGAGGAGGGGTAGAGAGAGAGAGGGAGACATAGAATCTGAAGCAGGCTCCAGGCTCTGAGCTGTCAGCACAGATTTAGACATGGGGCTCAAACTCACAAACCGTGAGATCATGACCTGAACCGAAGTCGGATGCTTAACCAACTGAGCCACCCAGGCGCCCCGATAACTTTACAGATTTTAGATGTAAAAATATTGGGTAAGAAACCCAACAAAGGCAGGCGGATTTGGTGTGTAAACAGGTTAAATAACTGAACTTACCAACATAAGCCTGTTATCAAAGTCTTGTAGATGCCCTTTAAAATGTCAACCAGGTAAAGTAGTTGAAGTCTATGGAATGCAGATGTTGCTTAAAATGTAGCGCCTTAGATGGCAGCATCTGTAGGAAAGTGTGACACAACTGCTCTCAATCTTGGCTTATTATTTAGGCTTAGCTTCTCAAAAGGAAACTTTCCGATTTCCTAGCATATATGGATTGAAGAAAAATCACTGCAAGTTATTCAAGTAGAAACATGAATGTAGTCTCGCCATTGGTCAGGTCCTGGGTGGTTGGTGAGGGCAGTGAAATGGAAAGATGTGTTGAGGTAATGGCCCCAAACTATTGGTTAGGCTGGGCCCTGAAGGGAATGGCCTGTGGTCCAATGGGGAGGGAAAAGTTCAGAGCCCATTGGCATTGTTTTAATTGTCTAAGGGAACAGAGGTGCCAGTGTTTCTATGTAATAACCATTCTTGACATCAGATTGATCCAGGGATGCCCATTCAAGTTGCAATTTAACCCTGGAGAAAGTGGAGATCAGAGCCCTAGACAAAAGGGTTGAGATCTGATCAGGACTTTATGATGTCAGCAGCCTTTGATCCTGTCCAAAAATCCACTTCCCTGTCAAGGGGAAGTGCATGGATTGAGAAGGCATGTCAGGTAGGAGGCACACAGAACGATTACCTATATCCTTCCCACTCAGTGGTACTGAAAGTATTTCTTTAACTCACATTCCTTAAACACCTGTAGGCACCAAGTACTGGGCTAGGTATAAGGAAACAATAAGGATGAAATATTTAGTTCCCACTGTCATGAAGCTTCATGGGGAAAGACAGGCAAATAAATTGGCAATTACCATCTCTTGTGATGAAGTCAGGTCAGTGAGAAGGCCAAGGTTTTTTTCTTTTTGTTTGTTTGTTTAAGTTTTATTATTTATTTACTTTGAGAGAGAGAGTGCCAGCAGAGGAGGGACATTGAGAGAAGGAGAGAGAGAATCCCAAGCAGGCTCTGCACCAGTAGCTTGGAGCCCAACGTGGGGCTTAAACCCACAAACTGTGAGATCATGACCTGAGCTGAAACTAAGAGTTGGACACTCAACCATCTGACCAAACAGGCACCCCTATAAAGGGCAATCTTTTAAAACAAAAGTAAATAAATATTATTGAAAAAGAGTACAAGACCTACTGAATATAGACTGGAGTATGCAGTGGTATTAATCAATATGGCAAGTGGTATATATCATGTCTATCACAGTCCACAGTAAGCTCTGCTTCACCTGTCTTTACTCTGGAGCCCAGGTTGACCAAGGCAAGTCACATGGCAATGCCAACGTTCTATTTCTTCTCCTGCTTCTTCTGCTTCTTCTCTTTCTTATTTTTCTACCTACCTTATGTTCTGCCTCACCTCTGGAGTTACCTTTCTAGAACATTAATCTATTCATCAATTTCCTCCTTAAAATCCTTTGAGCCAGACCTTCACCTGAAGATAAATCCTCAATTCGTAAAGAAGGTATTTAAAACTGTTCATGATCTCACTCATCCTGCTCAATTCCCCCTGTCTGGTGGTTCTTGAATAAAAAATTCACACTCCAGTAATACCCAACACCTTCCTCTTCTCCAGTGTTCAAAGCTGTCTTTGCTTTGCAACTTTTCATCCTCGCTTGAAACTCTGATGTGCTCACCTGCTTGTGTTCTCTCTCTGAAGCCCCTTGCCTGCTCGTGCTCTCTCTCTCTCTCAAAATAAATAAGAAACTTAAAGAAAAATATATCCCTTTATAATCTTTATATACTTGTTTTTAAAATGTTTAAATAATGTAGGCATTAATAAAATTAAAAAAATGAAAGTTTACTTTACCTCTTCCCTAGACACCCACTTTGCTCTCTAGAGGTGATCACTGAAAGCATGCTTTCACACATACTTGTAAATGTATTTACATATGTGTAATACACATGTAAATACAAACATAGATTTGAATCAATATAATATGCATCTAAGTATCTCTGCATTTCCTTTTTCCATTTAATAATATGTCTTAGAGATAGTCAAATATTGAAACATACAGCTTTTCCTTATTGTCTTAAATCTTTGCATAGTATTGCATGATGAAAATTTATCATAATTGAACTACCACTCTACTGATAGACATTAGCTTGATTCCAGTTATTCTGCTTAATAAGCAATACATAATGAACATTCTTTTGTGCTTTTATGTACACCTGCAAATATTTCTCTAGGTTAGAATCCTAGAAATAGAATTATTGGGTCAAGGAGGAAGCACATTTTAAATTTTCATAAATATTGCCAATTTGCCCTTCAGAAAGTCTATTCCAATCTATATTCTCATCAATAGTGTATGAGTCAGAACTTTTTTTTTACTTTAACATTTTCATTTAACATTTCTCTCTATTCTCTTTGCCCAAAGGCTCAGATTTTTTCTTTCCAGTCATCTTGAATCAGGGGTTTGGGTGGTGTGTGTGTGAGTGTGTATGTATGTGAAAAATGGTTGGATGGCACAGAGTTGGAAAATTTCAAACAATCCTCATTTTCTTGCCTTGCATTATTTGTAAAGATAATGTTTCTCGTCATTTTTTGTTAAAAATTGTAGTACTATTTGCCAGTACCTCATTATAAAATCCTTTGCTATAATGGGGGTCATTATGTCCTTAATTTACTACCCACTCATATTTTATATCTCTTCAAGAATATTATGGAGATTTTCATATGGAGTACGTAGCTATTCATGTACTATTGAATACAGCACTCCTCTTCTATATCAGAAGGTCAAATCTTTGAGAGATATATTCATAGAGTTCCAGTCAAGCTGAATCCATTTTGATATCTGAGAGATAGGAAACAGATTAAGCTCAGTCATTGTGAAACTCTACTAATATGCAGAAAGTCTGTAATGAAGATTCTATCTTGTTCTAAAGATGAAAATTTAATTAGAATTTTACTAAATTGACTTTCAACTGCAAACTATTCGTTGTTCAAACTTATTAGCAATAGACTTCCAGGGTTCTAAACTGGGTTATCTCCTTCCTCAAAAGAGTTCCTCTAAGCCAATGTTTCCCCAACCACCTTACTCCTCCTGACTGGGTGGTTTAAGGATTGCCTCTCAAGACTGGATTTCATAATGGGTGACAATGGGTTAATCTGAGTTTCAGGTTTTGCCACTCTTCCTTTATCACACGTGACCGAGGTTTAACTTGGGCTAAAAAAAAGACATCTTGCTCTTTGAACTATGTTTATTCAGCCAAGTACTTTCATGCTCAATTGAAACACCAAGAGAAACCGTATTATCCCAGTGTACAAAACTGAGCAGTTATTGTTAACAGCTTCTCTGTTGTGTCGTATGTATGCTTCTGTACCTTTTGCTTTCCCGTGCCTCATGGATTTTTCAGAGCCTGACACTACAGATGGTTTGGAGATTATGTCTAACCACCAACTGATCTATCCAGACTGTTCCTATTTTTTAAATGGTTAACTGAGACCGGTGTAAGCGTCTCATTTATCAGTCTTTTCTTGGTGAAGGGTAATTTTTCCTCTATTTTCAAAATAATCTCTATTCATTTGGTTGTCAAGTAGTCCTCCCTGACTATGGGCAAATGGGTTATTTATTGCCAGCTAGCTTTCTCTTTGCACAGGAAATCACTGGGAAGGTAGGTTGGAAGCTGAGTCACATCATCCTTGGGATCATTAGAGACAGAGTAATATTTTGTGGCTGTCAGCCTTTAGGCTTCTAGCATGGTAGAAGGGTCATCCTTCGGGGAGAACATAATGATCCCAGAATGTTGGCTGACAGGGTCCTGATCTGTGCTTTTATTATGTTCAATTTATCAGTCTCTTTGGAAAGAATTGACCATTGGACTCTTTTAAAACATTTGAAATCTTTGGATAAAAGCTCGGAGACAGGTTCTTCCTACTTCCATTAATTTCATAATCAATGATGTCAATTTGTCACTATTAATAATGTTTCCACAACCACTTTCCCCAGGCCTTCCTGAACTTAAAAGCTTCTAAATAAACTCCTCCTCCTCTTCTTCCTTCTCTTCCCCGCGCGCCCCCCCCCCCATCTTAGTTTTCCCTATATTGCTGACTATATTCAAATTTACTTCACTTTTTCCCTGGCCATCAAAACTTTTTTTATGCTCTTGTAAGACATCACAGTATAGTTTGCAATACCCAGTCTAAGATGAAATTTTGGAAGCTGACAACCTGAATTATGAATGTCTGTTTTTAACTTTTTACATTTTACCCATGTGGTTAAGTTTTAGCTTTTTGGATTTTCTCACAAAAGTGATATATGGAAGCTTGTTTTTCAATTGATTGAGAAATTCTTTTTATGATATTCCAAGTCTCTCCAATCCTATTTGTGTGTTCTCTCTTGCACCTTATTAAAGTAAAACAAAACATAAGCACTTTTTTATATTTTTACATCTGAATAAGAATGTCATTATTTATTAAAAGTTTTGAATCTTAAAAGATGGCTAAGTGTGATATAAAATATGGTAGTGGTTACTTGTAGTCTGGCATCAGCCCACTTGGACTGGAATCCCGCATCTGTTTGGTAACTTTGGGCAAATTACTTCACTGAGCTTTGGTTTCCTTATGCATAAATAATACTATTAAATTTAATATAGTGCATGACATAGTAAGAACCTGACACCTTTTACCTATGATAATGATAGATAATAGTAATATAATAGCAATGATATATAAAATAATATAACGCTAATACTGTAAAAAGGTTCTAGCCAGTAGCATATATCTCCTAAGTTCCTTTAGCTAGGTCTGCCTCTAGGATATATATAAGAGCCAGCTTGCAGATCACAACGAGCCAAGAAGCCACACTGAATTGTATGTAAACAGCCCCCTTAGGACAAGATATAGCTGGGTGTTGAGTAGGTAGGTAGTTTAGGAGGAGGAAATGGGAATACCAAGGTGTTAGGTGAGGAAGGGAGAGGAGACTGGCTAGCTGGGAGTATGAGAGGAGCAAGGGAGAAACTGAAACAGATGTGTACTTGCAATTAGGAATTCAGGAAAAGAAATAAGATAAAAGGAATCCAATTTCTAAACAGAGAGACTGGGAAACAGGAAAAGGTTTTCTGCATCAGATAAAGATAAACTCAGATGTGGGCTGAACCCAATGAAGGCTCTGGGATATCTTGCTCATGAGACTTGCTTGGACTTGTAGCAGAAATCAACATTTTATTCCCTCGGAAAAAAAAAAAAAAGTCCAAAGGCAACTGGAGTTAAATATTTTACTGAAGAATTTGTAAAAAGACCAAGGAGGCCTTACGTCACTTAGCACACAATAATTCACTCGAAAATTCTTCCCAGTCTGTTTTTCTCTCAGAGTCACATCTCAGCTTCGATCTCTTCTGACCTTCCTCCTCTTTATACCCACAGCCTCATTACTTCTGACCCTCGAATCCCCATCACTATTGAATCTGCCATCTCACTGGTATTGTAAAAACCACCTAATTGACCTCCTGGGCTCCATGCTGTCCCACTAGTGTCCATTCTCAACCTAAGAACTGTAGTAATCCTTTTAAAACTTAAATTATGTCTGTGGCTCAGTTGATTAAGCATCCAACTTCTGATTTTGGTTCAAGTCATGACCTCACTGTTTGTGGGATGGAGCCCTGTGTTGGGCTCCGCACAGATAGTGCAGGACCTGCTGAGGACTATCTCTCTCCCTCTCTCTGTGTCCTTTCCCCACTCATGTCTGCTTACTTGCACATGCATTCTGTCTCAAAATAAATAAATAAACTAAAAAAAACCCAAAACCTTAAATGATGTCAATACTTGCTCAAAAGCTTCTGATAACCTCCCATCTCATTCAAAATAAATCCAAATTCCCTACCAAGACAGCAGCCTACAATATGGCCCTCCATGATTCTTGTCTCCTGGTATGTATGTCCCTATGTAGTTTCCTCCCCCACTGAATAGTGCTGACCTATGCAATCAATAGGACATTGTAGAAATAACACTGTGTGACTTCTGAGAGCAAGCAATAAAAGACACAGTAGTTTATGCCTCCTACCTTCTCTCGCTGAGAAAGCTGGCTGCCATGTTGTGAGGACACTCAAGCATCCCTATGTAGAGGTACACCTGGACAGGAACTGAGGCCTCCTCACAATAGCCAGCAATGCTACCAGGCATGTGAATGAGACAATCTTCAGATGACTGTGGCCCTAGCAGATATTTCCCTGCAACTTTCCAAGAGAACCTGAGACAGAGCACCCAGCTAAATGACTACTGGATTTTTGACCCATAGAATGTTTGTGAAATAATACATATTTAATGTGTTCAGCTGCTAATTTTGGGGATACTTGGTTATGCAGCAATAGACAATGAATACATGTACCATCACCAAAAGGACCCCCTTGCTATGACCTCCCTATTACTTCACTGGCTTCGTCTCTTGCTAATCTGCCTATTTGCTCAACCTGCTCCGGCCACATCAACATTTTCTTTAAAACAGTATGCTCGTGCCTCAGGCTGATAGCCCTTGCCAACTTCTTGCCCATTCCAGGTTTTTGTTCAAATATGACCCTTTCGGTGCTTTCTTTGACCCCTAAAACTCGTCTCCCGCTTTTCTATTTTGTTTTCCTCTACACCATTTATCAACACTTGACATATGGTATATTTTACTTTTTTGTTTTTTATCTCACTCCATTATAATGTAAGTCTGTAAAGGCAGAGATATTTGTAGTTGTTTTGCTTGTTTGTTGTTGTTTACTGATATCTCTTTAGCACTTAGCAAATATTGAATGGTTAATAAACACTTATTAGGTAAATTAATGTAGTCTTCTGGGTTTTTATTGTCTATTTCCATTTGCTTATAAACTGCTTAAAATCAGGGACTACATCTTATTTATCTTTATATTTCTTCAGCTATATGGTGACATATGTAATAACATCCATTTACATAAGTAGAAAAAGTGGTTTGAGTTATTTTTGAAGCTTATACCACAGGGAATCTTTTTAAAAGTTAAATATGAGGGGCGCCTGGCTCAGTTGGTTAAGCATCCTATCTAAGCTCAGGTCATGATCTTGGGGTTCATGAGTTCGAGCCCCACATGGGGCTCTGTGCTGACAGCTCAGATCCTGGAGCCTGCTTCAGATTCTGTCTCTATTTCTCTCTGCCCCTTGCCTGCGTGCACTCTGTCTGTCTGTCTTTCTCAAAAATAAATAAACATTAAAAAAATTTAGAAGTTAAATATGAGCTTAAAAATGTATGTATTTAAAACTACTTTGAATGAGTCTGTGATCTCATGTAATTAGCAAAGATTACTTAAAAACAATTAAATAGCACAAAAATTGAATTTAAAAATGGTGAGATAAACCTATTATGTAGTTTTAAAGCCAATTGCTTTTAGACTCAATAATAATTAGACATAAAATTAATTTCATTGTATTCTAATCACCCTTGAGAATTTTCTCTTCATTTGAGCAGGTTGTATCTACCAATTTGCAAATGAAACTGCTTTTGTAAATTGACAAACTAGCATCCATTAGAAAAATATGCGTTTTTTGACAAATACTTTCAACATTGAGAAAATTTGCAATTACATAACCATTGTTCCTATACTTATATTTTTGTATTTAAATAGCTTTATAGAAAACAAGCTGAATTATATATGTTCAATACTTCTTACATGATTTTCCAGTCATTGCTAAATTGTAAATTTCATGGGGGGAAAACAAATCAGTGATAAATGAAATCTACCAATCACCTGTTAATTTCTTTTTTTAAATGCATATTTATTTACTTATTTTGAGAGGGGTGGGGCAGAGATGGAGAAGGAGAGAATCTGAAGTAGGCTCCACACTCAGTGGGAGCCTGACACAAATCTCGATCTTACAACCATGAGATCATGACCTGAACCAAAATCAAGAGTCGGATACTTAACCAACTGAGTCAGCAGGCACTCCATGTCTATCACTTTCTAATGTCAATTTTTAAAAGATAAAAACTATTTTTTCATAGAGAGAAGCTATATCAGGTTTGAACAAGTCCTGGTATATTAAAAAGTTCAGTTGACTTATCTAAAGTCAAGTATGTAATTAGGGGCAGAAACACAGCCACAATTCAGCTGTCTAACTCCTGGTTAATTATTTTGCTCACTCTCCTATTCTGCTTTCTAAAGTGTTTGGGAGTGTTGTATAATGGGTATTTCTCCTCTGGGAGTTGAGCATGCTAAACAAACAAACCCATTACTAAGGAAGTCACGGGGGAGGAAGAGACAGATATGGGAGGAAGAAAATTGTGCATATACTTGAGCTAAAATCTGTAATGTTAAAATGCAGGATTCCTAAGTTGCTGTCATTCATATTCAAACACAACTTGGGGCTAGAAGTAGGAGATGGAGGTTGGTCAATAGGGGAGGTTTTCCTATTTAGTCCAGGGGATGATAAGTGGTGTGAAATGCCCAAGAAATGCTGGGGAGGATGGGGTAAGTGTATAGCACTATCTAAAATTTTGTGTTATTATTATAATAGAAAATAATAGATATATTCCTCATGTGAATTCACAGCGAATTATGCAGGAAACACAATGGTTTGGTTTTTACTAAGTTTATTCACTCAGGGTTTTGGAAGCAGGTTTTGAATACTTTCACTGTTGAGTATGATGTTACCTGTGGTTTTGTCATATATAGCCTTTATTATGTTGAGGTATGTTCCTTGTATGCCTAATTTGTTGAGAGTTTTTATCATCAAAGGATGTGGAATTTTGTCAAATGCTTTTACTAAATCTATTAAATGATCATGTGATTGTTGTCTTTCATTCCATTGATGCGGTGGTGTATCACATTTATTGATTTGCATTAAGTTGAACCATCCTTTTATTTCAGAGATAAATCCCACTTGATTGTGGACTAGAGCTGGTGGTGTATACACACTCAGCTGTGGGGACCACCTGGAGGTGCCTATGTAGTGATAAAGGAAATTTTCAGCTTTTAATGTCTGTAGGCCTTGCTCCTGGGCTCCCAGGGAAGCTATACTTTAACATTTACCAAGGTCAAAATGACTCGGCAAAACCTCAAAGCATGGGTTCTATTTCTGCCCCAAGCACACATTGTACATCTGTTTTGTTAAAGAAAACAACCAAAAAGGAGCCTTCTGAACACAAAAGATAAGAAAAAGAAACTTCCCTGGTTCCCACAAGATTAAAGTCATACATATACTAGAAACTTAAGGTCTCCAACTTTCTGCAATGTCGTGTACTAGTTTGTAACTTTTTATGTAAAAATTGTATGTAACCCTACACCAAATGTTCCCTTAGCAGAGCACTCTCTTCTCTGTGAAGATTGTGTATCCCAGGCAGGTGTCCTAACTTGAGCTTGAATAAAACCGTCTTCCTTTTTTTAAAAGAGATTCTAAAGGGTTTATTCACTTTGCCTCACGGTGGTGAGGAGGAGGATCAGCAGCTAGGGCCAAGGTCAACTTTGGATACACTCGCAGCTATAGGAGCCCCGGCTATCTGGGTGCACTCCTGTGGCCACCGGGTCTCACCACCCACGCATGCATGGCACTGGGGGCTGGAGACAAGGCTCCCGGCCTCTGGGGGTAGTTACAGAGCTAGAGGGGCTGCATGGAGGTGAGCCACAGGTTAGCTGTGGGTGTCTTGGCTGTTGGGGTGCACTCTGTGACTACATACACACAGCTCTGGCCATCCAGGTCAGAGGGCATCACACACACACACACACACACACACACCCGCTATGGAGGTCCAGGTCAGGAGTTGGCGCAGCGCGTGCAGCCCACAGCTGGAGAGGCTAGTCCTGAGCATGCGCGCGGTGGTGGAGGTCAGACAGGGGGTCAAGCCTGGTATTTTGCACTCGCGCAGCCGCAGAGGCCTGAGATGGCTCCGTGTGGACTCCGGGCTGGGCGTGAGGGCAGCGGAGCCAGTGGTGACGGACTCGGGCGGCTGGTGTCTGTGAACTTGAAAACCTGTGGGGTGAAACCAGGTGAAGCCTGCACGCGGTCGCTGGTTGGCTTCTTCAGAAGGGAAAGCTGCTGGGCTTCTCAGCAGAGCAGGTAACTGTGAATCTGGGTCGCGCCCACTGTGTGGCTGATATTGGTCGCCTCTGAACTTCTTTCCTGTTCCTAGCTGTCGCTGTAGGTCTCAGCTTTGCCCGTCTCTGGTTAGGGTGAAACCCAAAGAGGTCCTTTACGTAGGGCCTGAATGGCTTTGGAAGCACGTCTGTCACTTGCTCTCCCTTCCTGGAGACGGAATCTCCAGCTGGGAATTTCTCTCTTTTCGCCAGGCAGTGCTGGGTGTCGGGAATGAAGCCGGTAAAATGAATCTGTTCTTCCATTCCTTTTTGGGTGGTTATACTCAGGTTTGTTCTTACACTGTGTTGTTGGAGTTTGTTCAAAGTCGAGCAATCTCAGAGCTGTTTTTGTTCACGTATAGCTAGCTAATCGTTGATCTTCATAGGGGGATAGAGGCTGGAGGAGTCCCCAACACTGCTGTCTTGGTGATGTCTTCTTGAGTTCAAGTTTGTTAAATCATCATGCTCTTTGTTTTGTAAATGGAGAAAATGCCCAATTAAAATTTTCTTTATTCCACTGATTAAGTTCACTATACATTCAGTATAGAATCATACTTGGAAAAGGCTTTAAATAATCATCTACATAGTCTAACTCCTATTACTGGACAAAAATCACCTTACTTTGAAATATATGTAAATATGTGTCTAAAATCTCAGGACTTGATTTTAAAACCAATGTGTATGCCTGGTTGAGCAACCCATATGTGTAGTGGAGTTGATTATCCTTGACCATTGGGGCATGAGAGCTCTGGGTGAATGCTTCCCCTTCCATTCCCTAAGTGAACAGTGCTGAGATGCATTTCACAAGGCTCCACTGAGGGAACCATGGGATTAAGCACCACTGGCCCACTTGATAATACATACTTGAATTGTTGTACAGATAATGTACTCTCTTTGGAATAGTTTACCTCTGAAAAGTTTTGTATTTTGACATTTTTTTGCCTGTTAAATTTAATTATTTTGATAACTACTCTTAGATATTTAACGTAAAGACTTTTCTTTCCTAATTTATAAGGGCTCGTTTCTTAAGAAAAGATGTTTAAAAACATGGATCCAAGTATCTCAACATGATATATATTAAAAAGAAAATCATGGGTATTCCAAAACCTAGTATCTGGGGGGAAATTTGATACATGTATGTATAATTGTATAGTATATGGCAAAACCTTGATAAGCAAGTGCAACTAATTTTATTTTTAATAATCATTTGTCCCTTAGAGTTGGCATAAACTTTTACATTTTATTTGATCAATACTACCACATTACAGAGATTCTTGTCTGCTCTTTCTTATATTGCTTCAAAAAATTTTAATAAATAGTTTTTATGCCTTTCAGAAGATGAATAGATTTCATTAACACCATCCTTTTTGTAAAATAATAGTCTTAAAATTATTCTTAAAGCCGCATTTAAAAAGGCTTAACGGTTTAGGAGAAATATAGTTTCATCTTTGATTTTAAAATTAAATTTTGAAAAGGTATTCACTATACTTGTCCAAAAGTTCATTCACCTAATCATCCCATACTCTACTTTGATCGCAACATAAAAATGACAAGGAAGCAAGATGAGTTTTGGTCACTTTAAGAAGGTACAGTCTGGGGTGAATAGATTCAGGCTATTATCTCACAATTTCCATAGTTATAAGTACTGGTTTTGTGATGCCTTCTAGCCAGGATTGTCAGATAAAATACAGTACAGATTCTTAAATTTGAATTTCCGATAAACAATGAATAATATTTTTAGTATAAGTATGTAATTGTTTATCGGAAATTCAAACTTAACTAAGCACTGTGGATTTTTTTTGTTAGATCTTGCAATCCTTCCTTCGTGTGATCGAGAAAATAGTTATTTTAATTGAGTACATTTTTTAAATATGCCACCATGGATGTAACAGACCATGAGGTGGGAAGTCTTCCATAAGAAACAGGTAAAATAAAGGCTTGATAGTCACAGAATTTGTAGTGAATAAATATTGTGACTTCAACCATATTTAGCTTCAGTAGTTGTAGTTCTAAGCCAGAAAATTAATGTGCAAAGTAAAGTTACCACAATTTATAAATGAGACTTCCCCCCCCTGGATTTGATAGGTTAGCATCCATTTGAACAAAATAGGGTGTTGGGGTGAGAGAGAAGTTGAATTCAATAAAGCAGTTGCATCTGTTAGAACTCAGATGTGAATTTGCCTTATAATCAGTTTCATCAGTATAGGTATTGTCAGTGTAGTTATCAAGGTTACAAATGACGGTTTAAATGAACGCCTACTGCAATACCATACAGTGTATAGGTTCTCCTTATCATTAATTTCATGTAATCGGAAGAATTTCAACATGTGGCTAGAATGGTTACTGACTTGCCTGAAGCTCTTAGTCAGAAATCCCAGAAATCTTCTGGGAAGTCTCTCTTCTCGTCATTTTATTTTTTTGATAGAAAATTATTCTCCCTTCAACTAGTGGAATTTAGCACTCTTTTCTGAACTGAAACTAATGAAGGCTCCACTTCCCCACTTGTAATTCAGATCTCTGAGAGTAATGAAAGTATTTGCAAATATTTAGCACCTGCACCTCAAGTCTTTCATCTTCAAAAATCTTATTTTTATTTAAGAGTAGAGTGTATGACCAAGAACAACAGTTTACAGTGCTCACTTGATTAAACAAAAACATTCATGGAATTCGAGTGGTTCCATCTGAAATAGACAGTTTAGACTGATGCAGTGTGGAAAGGATGTGGAATCACAGAAGAATTAATGTGAAGTATATGATTTGGCGCTGGGAAGGCCTTGTGAATACCATCAATTTGAGATTTTTAAAAAGTATCTAAATGTGTTTACACAGCTGGATATTCAGTTTCAGCTTGATCTCTTTTCTTCATGTGTCCAGGTTATTTACAAATGTGTTTCCCTCTGCTTTTTCCTTTATGCATTTTATTTTCCAAGTTTGTATTTTAAAAGCTCAGATAGCAACACAATATTGTGAAATATTTTGTGGAGTTTTGTTGTTGCTATATTATCACTATTAGGGGAGACATCTGGAACGTAAACATTTTTTAACAGGATCTTACAGTTTATCTAATTAAAGAAAATACTAATTAGTTTTATAAAACACATTTGTATGTGATTTTTTGTACCTTGGGTTACTGTTGACAATATCCAAATTTTAGCAATATTCTGAAATAAGCAACTCTATTTAATAGTTATGTTTTTCTCTCTGAATATTCTTGATTTTTGCCAGAATTCTTTAAACTTAATCTAAAGACAGTGCGATGTAAGGGATGGAAAATGTGATGTGAATTTTAAAGATCTCTGTCCTTGTCCCAGGCCCAATTCCTGGCTGTTTGATTTAGAGAAGTTATTTAACCTTTCCATGCCCCAGATTTCTCTCTTGTGAAATGGAGTGTTATTTTTCAACTGCCTTCTTCATTTAGTATCAGGAGGCCTAATGAGATAATGTGCCAGAATCGTTATCCTGAATCATCTTTTTTGGGAGAACGTGAGCTCACAGGCACAAAGGCCAATCCATGGGAGCTGGATGGAGGCCTTCCTCTCCATCTAGTTACATGTAGATTGAGAACCTGCTGAAACTATTCTTGGCCACAAAATCCACAAGGGCATACGTATATCCAGGACAGGGAAGGGCAAAGCTCTGAGAAATCCAAGAATGGAAGGTGGTAAAATATAGCAAAAGAAAAATGATTAGAAATCCACAAGACCTGTGCTAAAATATGTTACAAACTACAGCAATTTGTGTTTTTGTTCACGAATAAGTTTGTTAGAACAATGCCTGGCACATAGCTGAAGGTCAATAAATATTTCACAGATGAAGAAATTTCTATGAATTTATTTCTCTGATGCACTAAAATTCTTCCTATAATTAACCTTTCTGGGAGTTTCTTCCTTTGTGCCTGAGAGGGGTCTTGGCTTGCAAAGTAGCGAAATGCAGTATTTTTTTTACACCAGACTTTTTGGTGCAGTTGTCTTCTAATCATTAGTTGGTGTTTGTCTTTTCCAGCATATTTCACGTCTACCTTATGATTGAGATGGTTTCTGTATATTGTTGTTTTACCTCATTCCTTAGGAGATTTTCCCACTTACATAGAGCAAGAAATTCCACTTCAACAAATCTGTTAGCAGGCAGGCAAATAGAATACATTGCAGCTGGAGCTGGATCTTTCCCCTCACCTGAGAATAAATCTGCCTAAAAGGTGACCTTGGCAGAGCTGGAGGCAATGTCTCTGTTTTGGTCCCTCAGGGAGCATGTATTCCCTGGCACAAAGGGGAAAATCAGACTGTCTCAGTCTTCTAAATGAGATGAGTGCGTTTTTCCTCTACACTAGTGGTTCCCAATCTGTTTTGGCTTGAGGCCCACCATGGTTCCTGCTTCCTGCAGTGTACTTTTACTAGAATTCCCATGACAGCTGCTGCTCTAGCTTAAAAAAAAAAAAGTCCTCTCTCCTAAAGAAAACCTTAGTTAATAAATGTGTAAACTTTCCTTTGCTTAAACCCATGTGTCTGGCTGATGATCACATCATCTTTTCCAGATGATAGCAATTTCAGTGACTTCACAGCCTCCCATGCATCCCTGCACCCCTAGGGTCCATTTCCATGCACTATCATGAAATGTAACTCCACTTTTCTATGCCAATTTTGCAAGTTCATTTTTCCTTGAGATTTGTATATGGCATATCTGGCAGCCAATAAAGGACAAAATGACAAATTATGGGTCAAAGACTTCTGTTTCTGGCATTATGGAGATGTAGCTATTCAGAGAAACACCTCTCAGTAACGTACACCTAAAAAACGCTGGATTAAATATTAAATCTTATTAAAAGCATGGCTGAACTAGCAGTAGGGTAAAGGAAATCCTCAGTGGCCAGAAATGTTTAAGTCCAGATGTGTAAGCAAGTGCTAGATTTGGCACTTGTCTGCGAGCAGCTCTAATTACTGATAATCTAGAGTGAGTTGTAAAAGGCATATATTAGTGGAGGACAGGAAACGAAGCTGAGGGCCCACGTAGAGTGGGAGATAGGAAGGCAAATCCTGTATAGAATTTGGACCCCAAAGAATGGCCTATTTTTAAGGAACAAAAACGCTTACACAGCACAAGGCTGAAGCATACTTATCTATGCCAGTCTTGCCTCTTGGTGGGAGCAGGGGAAAAAGATCTTTGAAGATTCTTAACCACAAGTTTGCATGCACACAGATTTGCAGCTGGAGCTTACACCGCTTTGTGACCCTGCCTCCCTCAAAAAAAAAAAAACAAAAAAAACCCTGAAAATTAGCTTAAAGTGCTCCTATGTTGATGGTGGACATTTAACAGCAGGTATAAATCAGGTGTGGACAATCAGAAATAACTGTTGACCATAACCCAGGATGCCTACCCCATAGAGCAGACATTGTGGAAGGAATTGAGGGTCCCAGTGGGGGCATCGGGGTAGCAGGTAGAGGAGACCTGAGACTCAGGAGTCTCAAGGCCGGAACTGTTCACCAGTTGGCATTCCCATATTCAGTTATAATAATTGATGGAGACTTGGCAGATCACTCCGACCTTCTGAGTCTTAGTTTCCTTCTCTTTTCTGGCCTGCCTACCTCACAGAGTTATATAAAATAATGTCTGTGAAAACACTTTGTGGAGAAAAAAAAACAAGTAACAGTCAATGAAGGTAGGGCTTTTACACAGTTTCGCTTCAGTATACCAGGTAATGCTTTATGGTCTGAAATAATTTAGTTAGTTCCTCAAAGTGCCTAAAGTGGAGGTTTCATATGATTTTCTCATCTGAGTTTTCTATTGGATGAATAGTGCTTGCTGTTAAAGGAAATGTGGTGAAAGATGGTCAGTAAAGTATGCTTTGGGGAGAAATTTCACAAAAGCATAACTCTCTTCTTGGAACAAAGCTCTCACAAGTACTTAAAAATGGGGATGAGTGTTGGAGGTGTTAATCAGGAAGATGACAAGTATAATGGGGACAGTCTGGGGGGAGGGCATTGCTGAAGGGGTGCCAGTATCTGTGGAGCTGCTGTAAGGGCCACAGGGAATACTGCTGAAAGGGGTGGTGAATTGGGTGGGTGGGCAGAAGCTGGGCTCCTCTTCTCTGAAAAAGAAACAAAGAGATCAAAGGGAAAAGGTTAAAGCCCATGAAAAGAAGAGATATTAAGGAAATGTTAAACATTAAACCAACAAACAAAAGATCCCAAACTTGCCTACTGAATGTATGTTGAACACCACCTTTGGTATTAAGGGCTTCAAAGAGAAAGCCTCTTCTTTAAACTGGTAACCCTTTGTTTCCTTTTGCTGCTGAAAGGTAGAATCCGGGTCATAAATGGGGGTTGTCCAGGGTGAGGAATTAAGCAGCCAGTGACTGGGTGGGGGTCAATCCAAGGAAGGCCTCCACCAGTGTACAAACAAGGTACACGATGACATAGGTCATCCAGTGAACCAACTCTCCCTCCTAGCACGGGCTTGCATGCTCCAGAATTTCCAAGTAGGTGTGTCCTGAGGAAGCAGTGGAGTTGGAAGGATGAGGTGTAGGAAGGAAATAGTGCCAGAGAACTTGTCTTGAAAAATGCTTTCAAGTAACAAAGGCTGGATTTCTATTTAGATTTCATGTCATAGCTGATAAAAAAAAATTACACTTGATTGTAATCCTGAGAAACTCAGTTGTCTGTATTAAAGGATATTGAAGAGAGCTGGTTGAAATTATGATAGAGCTTAAGATCTGCTCCAACCTTTTGCCACCCCTTTGTGCCCCCATAGTCGGAGAAGCTGGAAAGGGAAAGAGGGACACGTTTTGTGTCCCTGACTAAACTAGGGTTATTTCTCTCCATAGGTCTATTTTCTTACATTGGGTTTCTTTCCTTCTTTTCAGATTCCCTTTCTTGGAACTTCTATATTCTCATCTCTGTTCCTCAAATTCAGAAAACCTGTAACCATGACCACTCCCCTACCAAAATATTTCAAAAATATTAGAGTGAGATATAAACCAAGGAAATATGGTGAGACTAACTTGCCTTCCTCTTGTACAGTGTATAGGGAATACTCCTTTAGGGGCCTTAACACCTGGATTTGAGTTTTAGCTCTGCTGTTTATGAGCTATGTAGCCTGAGGCCCATCATGTGACCACATTGGGTCTTAATTCTTTTCAGCTATTAAATAAGGGCTTGGGCTTTAATAATTGACCCAATTGTCCCCTTTCTTCTAAGCATTTTGAGACTCAATTAGGGGCAGTATTTTCTTTTGTACTTTAAAGTCTAGAATAGGGAAATAACATGTATTTCATTGAGCTTCCTCTCAATTAATCTTGGGTAGGCCAACTGAGTTTCCATTGGTATTCCATCTAATTCTCTTCCTGCAAAATTGAAGTTGAGTATCAAGTTAAAGCACACTACTTGAAACTCCCCAAGCAATATGAACTGTTTCTTCAGAATTATTCATCCGATTTTCATTTACTTGTTCAGTGTCTGCCTTTCCTGCTAGATTATAAGCTTGGTGGAGGCTAGGAATCAAGTGTATGTTGTTTGTCATATTCCCAGCACTTAGTGCTTGGTACATACTAGTTACTCAAAATACATTGGATAAATGAATGGTTGAATGAATAATTTTACAAGTGAAAGGTGTTAAAATATGAAGTCCCATAATCTAAAACTAAAAAAAAAAAGTTAACAGTGATTGCTTTTCTTATTTACAGACTGTTAGAAATAATTGTCTCATTCATCTAGCAGGACTGGGACTCTGGCTGTTTTGATGAAAATCTTAAGGAGATAAGGAAATATTTATCTCCATTCTTTTGACTTGTTGCCTCACGATTTCTGATCTCTGTGGATCTCCAGTGTCACTTAAAGTTCAGAACATGGTCTTCATCTGATTATTCCTCTGATACCCAAAGGCCAACTTGATGGCATCTTTAGGTTCTTATTGCCCAGGTACAATTTTACAGACAGTCCCAGTCTAATCACTAACAACTACAGCTCATTTTCCTTCATGACCTATTTGTGTCAACTGAGGTCATCAGCCCTCCTTTGTGACATGGCTTGGGTTGGTAACATGATATTTTTCTGACATGTGAATTATCTAAGAAAGTACGTTAGCCTGTTTTCCAAGTTCTATTAATATTTTCATTTGACTATGTTGTTCTCAAGGAATTCTTGATCCTTCAGTATTCTAGTATGTATAATCATGAAACTATTATCTGTCCTGGTAGGGTTCTTTTATTCATTCGTTCACAGAGAATCTTTTAAGCTTTTAAGTTGAGCTTTAATGAAGGAACACTGTGTATGTGCATGTGTGTATTCTACGTATATCAAAAGTGACAGCCAAAAGCATAGAGGAGGAAGTATGCATGGCATATTTTGTGAAGGAATGAGTAGACTGACATGTTTGGAGAAGAATATTTATTTGTAGGAGCACTTGAAGACAAAGTTTTAAAGGTCAGCCGAGGCCAGTTTTTTCAAAGCTTTGACCATCAGACTTAGAAGTTTGGACTTTATATGGAGGAATGTGGATTTATTTTTGAATAATGAGGTATTATGTTCCCCATCTCATCCATGTCACAACTGAAGACCCCTTATATGCGTATAAGGTACACATATAAACATAAAAACATAAAGATGTTTCCAGCTTTATTTTACCAGAGTGTTACCAACACATCATTTGCTTTCATAGTTACAAGCCTTCATATATACATGGGTGCTTACAACCTTGTATATTGATGGATTCTTATTCAGATCTTGTTTTATAACACCCCTGTGAATATATCAGCTCTTCTGCTCTTCCTCCTCATCTCCCATAAGACTAATCTTATCTTATGATCTTTGTATAATATTTTATATGATTATATTTACTTATTTGCACATACATTATTCCTAATAGACTAAGATTTGAGAGGCCAAGGACTGTCTCTTCTTGTTCTTCTTCCTCTTCCTATTATTCTTCCTTTTTTCCTTCTTCCTCATCCTCCTCTTCTTCCCCTTCAACTCCTTCTGTGTTTTGACACTTCAGATCTAGCTCCGTGCCTGAATTATAGTAAACTCACTCTGTGTGTTTCAACTGCATTAATCTAAGTGCTGTGTGACTGTGGGGGCATTTATAACACCTCTCTGAATCTTATTTTCTTCATTTGTGGAAAGGAGATAGTACTTTATCCAATTATCTTGGATATTAAAAGAGATTGAACATGTGGACTACTTAGAGTAGTAGTACCTTGTGCATAAGATACATTCAAGGCTGTTTTTCTATTAGTTATCATTAGGATGGTAACTGAAAGTAATCTTATAGATGTGGGTCCTTACTTGGTACAATCTTAGAGTACTGTTGCAATAAAAAACAAAAACAAAAACAAAAAAACCTAGTCCTATAGCCAAAATAACTTAAATCTTTTACATGTTGTTTTTTTCTGAAAGAACCTCAGTGGGACCCAGGTGTATTTCACCTTGTAACATCCCTTTTCCTTTCCTTCCTGATCTTTTCAAAGCTTACAGGTACTTCATAGACGCTCACTCTGCAAACCACCCAAGGGAGTGAAAAATTAGAAAGGGATATTGAATTGTCTTTAGCAGGGTTGTGTCGCTTTGTGTGTGCAGGTGTGTACATCCAGATGCACTTATACCTTCACGAGTGTTTAATCTTTACCTTATTGTATGACAAGGTGCTAGAAGAACTCAGAATAGGGAAAATCACTGTGAACAGAAATGGTTGGGGAAGGCTTGATGGGGTAACTGAGGCCAGGGTAGGATTTGCGTAGGCATGTGGGCAAGTGGAAGATAAGGGAGTGAGAAACAAGAATGAGCTATGCTCAGGTAAGGAGCAAACAGCGATCAGATATGTAAAGGACATGTGTCAAGTGGCCAGGTATTTTGGAAAATTAGATAAATTAATTCAGCACTTCTCTTTACACTGAATTGTCTCCAGTACCACTCGGAGGGAATGTGGTAATGAATAATTATAATGGAAAATGAAGACCTACCAGATTTTCCTGGTTTGTCTATGTTTTGAGTTTAAAACAGATACAGAAGTCTGTGGTATCCTGGCTGCTTAAGTTCCATGAACCTTGAGAACACTCAGATCTCTAGGTCCAAACTTTTAAAATTAATCACAAACACCTTATGCCAGGATGTGAGCGGGATGGGCCTTCAATTTATAAGTGACTCAGCAAACATCAAAGCAGCATAAGGTTTGCATTTTATCCAATTATTTTTCTTTAAAGACTCAATGCTTTATTCATGTACTTAGAGTTGCCAGAAACAATACAGGCTGTAGCAAGTAATTTTTGAAAATATAATTATGTCCCAAAAGTTTCATGGTGTATACTTACACTAAAAATTTGTGCATTGCTTATCTAAAGTCAAAATTTAACTGGGCATCCTATATTTTTATTTGCTAAATCAAGAAACCTTATACACTGTCCATATTTCACAAAGATAAGAGTTTATAATACTTAAAGCAGTTCACATACCTAGTCGGATTTTTTTTGTTTGTTTGTTTAAAATGAATTTTAAATCACTTCTTTCACCCCTAGCGTATATATACTTAGGGATCAAGGGGCAGGGGAAAGTCTGCAATGGGTTCTAAAGTGTTTTAATGAAAATGCTTAGCTTTTCTTCTCTAATGCCTTTGTTTGATGGATGTGATTATTCTTTAAAATATCTTCGCTTGTATAATATTTTAACAACAAAAAAAAAATCTGGCATAAAAAATCTAGTTTTAAATAATCTGTTTTCCTGAAATAGTTGCCTGTTACCCAAAGCTGCTGTCTTCAAAGCAGAATTGGATCACATGCAAAAACTAGACAACTATGTTAAAGTATTCTCTGTCTGAAGGGAGTTTTAAAAAAGCATGCTTTGTCTTAAAGATAATTTTGATGTATTATTCAAACATTTCATGTAGATAAATAAAAGATATTAACATGAAATTCTTCAGATTAATATATTTCTTAGGAAAACATTCCAAACTGGAACTTTAGATTTGAGGAGGGAGTAATTCAATGTCCTCCTCTAACTTCTTATTGTTGGAGGGCTAAACAATTTCGCCAGGAAACAGTTCCGAGTAAATGCAATTTCTCTCTATGTCCTACACTGAGGCTCACCAAATTAGTTTCAAAAATGGCAGTGCAACATTTTGAAAACAGGGCATGGGTAGAATTTCAACCTTCTGTCTTTGGTTGAGAAGAAGATATTTACAACTAGATAGATGCCTTTGCTTTGCTGTTTGTATATTTATTATATTTTGAGACTGAAATTATTAAAGGAATTATAAATATAGAACTTGCTGATTTTTTAAAATAAATTCCCCATATGTAGAAAGGAATTAAACTTTTTTTTTTAAACTGATGGCAAGCCTGTATGTAATTAATGGGAAGTCTCTTATTTGTATGAGAGAAGGGCAGAAAGGATAACCATTCCATATCTCTGTCTCTAAGCAGGAGGGCAGGAGAGCTGTTGGAAAATAGAAGTCTGAACATTTTCATTAAAAAAAATATATGCAAGAGCCAAGACTGTTTTTTGAAAAAGCTTTTTCAGAGTTCATAATAGTGCTTCCATAATTGAAAAAAATGCTAATTGTGTATTTTTATGATTGTTTTCACTGTTATGAAGACATTCTTATGGGTTGGAGAGATAGCAATGGCAAGACATATTACTAGATTGTAGCTATGAATTAAGACAGACTGGCATATAGTAAGTATTTAAGAAATGTTTAGAAAATGAATGAATGAATAAATGACTATCCTGATGTTTCTAATACGTATAAAAATACAGAAAAAATGTCCACAATTTAGAACCTTTCCTTTTTGAAAAGGATTGGATAATTTGATAAACTACATATAACAGAGGGGGGAAACTAAGAGAAATGATTGAAGAAAAATAGATAATGGCTGCCAGGCTTTTGTTTTTCTGAATGGGGTATGCAAGATGAAGATAGAAAGTTAAACTGCCCAGGATGATAGAGGGGATTTTTCAGGAACTAGGAAAAAAGAAGGAAGAATGAGAAAACAGCAGTGAGAGGAATTGAGATATGTAATGTGAAATTTTTATTATGTTACTATGGTATGGAGCAAATTATTTTCTGAACTTTTCTATGAAATTTTCTGCAAAATACTTGCATTTCTGCTTAATGTGTTGTGAAGTTGGATCTATCTTGGGGATTTAGTCAGAGCGCTAAATATAGTTATAAGATAGGCATTCACTTTACAAGGCATTGGACCTCCAATGTCCGTGGAAGTCTTATACATCTGGATATCAGGCAAATTTCTGTTCATTTCCTTGCTCAGAATTCATCAATGGCTGTCCATAATCCACAGCAGTGATTTTTCAAATTAGGTGGAAAGGAGGAGATGCTGTATCAATCATCTGAGACATTTTTCAAAACACATATGGTAACCATGTGTTTTCAGAGAAGGGTTCCCATGTGATTCTATTTTCTTGCCAGAGCCTTTGTCCATTTGTGAATGACTGACCTACAGAATAAAATCAAAAGTAGCATAGTATTGAAGGCTTTCAAGCTGTTGTCCATTCTTTTCTCCTCAACATTATATGGCTATTTCTGCTTCAAACTTTATACTCTACAAATAGGAAACAACTTACACACTTTGTTTCCAGCCTCACCCTTTTCTTGGCATTTGCAAATGCTGTTCTCACCTCTTGGAATATCTCCTTCTGTACTACCTCTCCTGGTCATTGCCTATTCATCCTGCAAGTATCAGTCCCTGCTTCTGTGATACTTTGTACCTAACTAGTGATACATGCTGTTTGTTTGCCTATTTTTGTCTAGGCTATGAAATCTTTAGGGCTAGGGCTGTCTTTCTATCTTTGTTCTCCCAGAGGACATTATAAGGCCAAACACATAGTAGGTTCTTAATAAGTATTAGGAAATGTTAAAAGAAGAAAACAAAAAATAGAGCTTGAAGTTCATGGGGCATTGGCAGAGGCAGAAACAGCTTCTGCCCATTTTATTTCTAAGAAAGCATAAGAGATAAACCCCATAAGTGTATTTATAAACTTCAACCATTTATGTTTTTAAAAGAACATTTCATAGATCCATATGAGGTAAATTATCTGATAACAATAATTTTTTTTGTTTTCATAGTATAGGGCCTAATATGTTGGAACATACTTTTTTCCTTTCAAAAGGAAAGCAAAACTACCATTAAAAATGGCAACATCTAGAGTGATACAGACATTAAGCCACCTTAGAAAAGACTGCTTGAGAACATTGAAAACCCACAATTCTTTTTGCCGAAGAAGAAAATTAACAAATTGATATGTAAATTGAGGGGGAAGTAGGGTCAGAGAAGAAAAAATTTAATTGGAATATCGTATTTGCAAACTCTTATAAATGATATAGTAGTAAAGAAAAGAATATGGGAAGGAGATGGGTGAAGTGTGGGAATGAAAAAGTAATGAGAGTGTAGGGGTTGGCCTTAAGGAATGACGGGAGTGAAGCATCTGTACTGTGGCCCATGTTTCACCCCAAAGCCTGACTTACTGTGAGGATATGCTACTACCAGATACATCATGAATTTGAAATTAAGACCCTGTCTGTTCCAGCCACACTGATCTTGTATACAGGTCTTGGGTAAACTGAAAGAACCCTAATATTAGCAGCTTAGGCCTATAAATTGGTGGAAGATGCCAAGTTATGTTCAGCCCTAGGGCAAGAGGTTCGGGTCCCTGCTTCCTGAAAGCTACACACTACGAAACTACTGTTGTAGAGTGTCGTGGTGTCCTTCAGTATAAAGGGATTTTACTGTATTTGCTTTTGGTAATGAATTATGCTCAGGTGGTATGAAATCTTCCAGCAGAAAGTAGACATTGCACTAGATTGCTTGAGTGATGTATTTTGGTGTAGTGTGCCTAGATGTTGTCAGCAGTAGGCGGGAAAGTCTGGGTTACTGCAAGTCCTGTTTTCAACAGCGACCCTATTATTATTATTAGTCACATTAACAACAGTGGTAATATATGGGTCCCTCTGGTGGATAGGTAAGATTTCCTGTTTGTTTTTTTGCCCCTACATACTGACGGTGACCCAAACTTAATAAGCACTCTTAGGTGACTATTGAACGTATCACAGGAAAGATAACAATAGGAAAAAACAAAATTTATCTAAGATGGTGTCTTAGCTCTTTTAACTGCATTATTATATGAAATTAGACCTCATTTTGTACCCAAAGTTGATGAAGAGGGACAGAACCTGGTATAGGTTACAGTCATAAATATTTCACAACTTATGTCTGTGACATTCAATCCTATACACATATAACAACAGACTGTAAAGTTAAAATCTTGTATAGTTATCCTATTAATAGGATATATTGGATATTCTTATTTCATCTGAATACTTTATGAATATAGTGGAGTTGGTGAAATATATACAATATTCTTCAATGTCAAAACTTAAAAAGTAAAAATTTATCATAAGTTAATAAATAGGAAATAGTCGAAAGCCATTTAGACAGTTGCACTTTTGCTTCCCACTATATTGATTTAAAATCTCAGTAGATACGATGCCTTGAATAATCTGAAGACCAAGTGATGGTTATATATAATTTTATATTAAAAGTTTGTAAATTTAGGGGCACCTTCGTGCCTCAGTTCATTAGGCGTCTGACTTTGGCTCAGGTCATGATCTCACTGTTCGTGGATTCGAGCCCCAAGTTGAGTGCTGTCAGCACAGAGCCTGGAGCCTACTTCTGTGTCTCCCTCTCTCACTGCCCACCCACCCCCACCCCCCGTGCTCCCGTGTGTGCTCTCTCTCAGAAATAAATAAACATTAAAGCAAATTTTTTTAAAGTTTGTAAGTTTATATTCTTTATGATATCTGTGATGTTTTCAGAATGGGAAAATAATAAGTCTCTTTGTAGTGCTAATTCCAAGTTTAGTTCTCCAGTATGTTGAAGAGGTTATAAAACTGTATGAGATTTCATGGAGCTAGTATGTCACAAAAAATGGATTCCTTTTCTTGTTCTGCTCATCAGTTGGAGGAAAGATTATTGGATGTGGAGTCTGAGACTTCAGCTCTGGTCCTGATCCAATTTATAAGTACTTGTGCAAATTTTGGCTGGACACTTCTGGGTTCAGTTTCCTGTTACATAAAATGAATGGGTTGAACCTGAGAATCTCTAAGGTTCCTTCCAACTCTAATGGCTTGAATATGTGATTCTATCTATTTTCTCCTGTTGCATGCATTACTGCTAACTGGCTAATGTCCAGTGAGGGTCAGTGCTTTGCTAGACTCAACAAATATTATTTTGATATATTATATTTCCTGGGAAGAACAATAGACCTCCATTAAATAAACAAATCATTAAATGGAAACCAGTTCACTGAATAGAGGCATAATCTGCACATTTAATGAACACTGTCAGATGTTAACAGATTATAGGAAAACTAACTGGCCTAGCAAATATTTTTACATGTATCCAAGATTTCATTCATTTGCTTTATGTATTGCTACCTTGGCAAACTCCAGGGTTATAGAAATCAATTCAAAAATTAATGGACAAAGACATTCTATTGAGAGAAGACAAAACACTTTATGGTTGAATTCTCTAGACTGCCTTCCAGACATCTACCTGAGTAAGGAAGATCTGATAGACAAGAATAAGAAGTAAATTTGTCCCATGATATATCTAGAAATGTCTTTTTCCCTTATCATCCCATCTCAGCCTTTTTTCTCAACCAAGTTAATATCTTTAATTTAGAATGAATCTTAGCTATTTTTAAAAAGTAAGTTTTTATTTTTTTTTTAATTTTTTAATGTTTATTTATTTTTGAGAAAGAGACAGAATGCAAATGGGGGAGGAGCAGAGAGAGAGGGAGACAGAATCTGATGCCGGCTCCAGGCTCTGAGCTGTCAACACAGAGCCCGACGCGGGCCTCAAACCCATGAACTATGAGATCATGGCCTGAGCTGAAGTCAGATGCTTAACCAACTGAGCCACCCAGGCATCCCTAAAAAGTAAGTTTTTAAACTTCTAAACTATTTGAAATATTTTTATTATCTGTTCATAAACATAATAGTAAAGACTCTATTTGATATTTTTTGCATGTGCTACATTTGAAGGAAATTAGTTACTTTTTAAAAAAACTAGTATTAACCGTATTCTAGAAGCTCATGGGGATTTAGGAACAAAACAAAAATAACCTTGGACCTTCATGAAATTATACAAGGAAGTTAAAATTGGGGGTAAATGTCTTTATTGTGTTTGTTTATTTTTGTTCTTTTTTTAAAACAGTGAATTGTGCCTTTCATTATAAAGGAATGCCTACTATTGTGGCTTTATATATAATGTTAATTAGATATCCATATATGTGTGTGTATACCCACACCAAATGTTATTTGATGTACAGAATCAGAGCTGGTTGGAACTTTCAGATGAAAAGCTTTAGGCCACCCAACTTGAACTAGTAATTACTTCAGCAAATAGCTGTATGCTTTTGTTTAGGAAATGTGTATTTGAGAGTATGTGTTTCAGTAAAATTTTAAAACATTTCTTTAATGCCTACTACTTACAAAAACACATGCAAACTTTAGTGTGAAACTGTGAATTTGACTCTCAAACAAACATTTCAGGTAGTAAAAGGGAACCTATACCTTTGAAAAATGGTTCAAGTTATATCTCTGATCTCATTCTTTATAGAAAATCTAGCCTTCTGCTTAATTAAGGTAGCCAGGGATGAATTAATATACAGCTTAAGCTATATCCACCTCTTCAAGGTGGTAGTTAATCTATCTACTTTTTCCAGTTTTTTCTTTATTTTTCTTATTATCCAGCTCAAATTTTATACTTTGTCATTGCAGTAGCTTGTTACTATTATTAAAAAATACTAGTTCTTTTCTAGCAAACCCCGTTACTCATAACACCTGGTTATTAGTACAGATAACATTGAGAACATCTGAGCATTACTGGAGATGGTCACACCAGAGGGCACATTGATTCCATTATTAATTTGGAACAACCACATTCAAATGAGTTTTTAATACTGGTTGTCCGTTCCCCTATATTTTTTGGTGAAATATCTGTTCTGTTGTCTTCTGTGGCAATTTTGTACCCTTTCCATCCTCCTTAGATGCCCTAAGCACTATGTATCTCCTCCTTGTCACTTTCGGCAGATAACACAGCCTTCCATAGAAAATCCTTGCACTCACCACCACCAACTAGAGACTCACTCAGAGTTGTATTGATCATTTCTTTCTCCTTGCCAGGAAGAAAAAAGAGCTTTTTCTTCTTTTTAATGAGGTAGAATCCAAAGCTTTGGATTGAATTACTTCCTGCCTTTGCAGGAACCATACATTTTACTCTCCCGTTGTCTTATCTATATGTTTACCCTCTCTTTCTCCAGGATTTTTTTTTCTCATTTTCAAATATGCCCAAATATTCCTTTTTCAAAACAGCAACAACAAGTCAACAACACAGGATCTCATGCCTACTCCCCCCATTATGGTCCTCCTCCCCTTCTCAGCCAGTCTTCTCATAAGAATTACTCTTACTTGTGTTCACAATTTTCTCAATTTTCACTCTCATCCACTATGATTTGAATTCTACTCCCGTCATTTAACCTGAACAACTGTTACTAAACTTATCTATGGATTCAATAATGATAGTAGAAGAAGAATTAATAGTGGGATGAATTACAAAGTGGTAACAAGGAGATCTTGGGCAGTGAGGAGATGAATATTTGGAGGATTGTTGATGTTGCCCCGGTAGTGAGTGCTGGGTCAGTGGCTAAGAAAATTTTAGCTGAGGATAAAAAAGAAATCAGATGTGTGTTGGTGGTGGTGGCAGGAATTAAATATTTAATATCTTCAGTGTGAGAATATTGAAGTATGAAATGATATACAGAGTGTCCAAATCAAATTTCTCTAAGTAATATATTCATATTTCTTGTTATGTTACATATTTAATAAGATTTCCATCCTGCTTTTATTATTTTTCCTGTCTATACAAAGACCGACAAAATTTACAGAAATACAGAACAATCAATATACTCACTTAATATAAATATAGCAATGAGCCATTAAAAAATGTGACTTCATGTAATAATATGATTAAAACAGACTCATTTTATGTATAGGAGAATTATTGTTCAAACAACTCTTAACCTGTTTACAATGGTTATTTGTTGTTAGATTGCCCATAGACACCTAGTACCTTTTCTTTTTTCTCTGTGTATTGTGTGAAAAACTACCAAGAGCAGTGAGCATATGTCTTATCAAAAAGGTTTGTGAACATATTTTAACTGCTCTTTTAAAATAGGAAAGGAAATTAAAAATATCAAAAATGTATTTTACCCAACTTTCTAAATGAATTTCTTGTTTATTCATTTGCTCTCATAACTATTCTGACCCTTCTCTTAAGCATAATTTCACCATAGTTTTGGGGGGACTGTCATTTTATATGTTTATTTAGGTTTTTTGGGGGTGTAGGATTTATATTGAAGATGGATGGAAGGGGAGAGGCCATAGAAATGCATGTATATGAATTGACATGGTCTATTTCACATCATACTACATGCTAAATTTCAGTATAGAATTGCAGGAAAGAGTTGCAAATAGTAGAGAAGAAAGTTGTCTCTTACCTTCTATAAAAATCTTTTTAAAAACAGACAGAAAAGAAGGGTAAAAATGGAGGCCATTAAATCTTCAATGATATAGGGAGGTGGCTCCAAATCCAGAACAAAAACTCAGGTGTATTCTATACTATTAAATCTGTATGTTAATGAAGGAAGATACTAAGAGTTGACACATTCTTTCTCAAAACTAGAGAAGAAAAATATTTTCCTAAATTGTTAAAAAACATCTGTATAAGGATCTACTTATTAGAATAATGGAATCCAGGGGTGTGGGTGGCCCATGGGATAAATGGAAACCATTCCTGTAAAACCCAGTTGGAAGAGCCACTGTGATGTAGACTCATGATGCTCATTCTATCAGATCTTCTTAGTCAAGGGAAGCAACATTGGAAAACCTACAACTCTCAGTGACTTAACAATTTTTTGGCTTGTGTAAAGTTTGATACAGGTCAGACAACTCTTTTCCACTTTTATCTTTGCCATCTGGAATGGGTCCTTTGAGGAAGTGACACATATTATTTCTGCTCACAATCTGTTCTGTGTAAAGGGCCACATGGCTTTCATCCTATCTGCAAGGGAGATTGGGGTTGTGTGGGGACTATTTGGATATTTCGGGAGCACTAGTTTTCTCTGCCACAATGACAGCCTTTTAGCAAAAGGAAAGTGAGGAAGGGAGGGAGGAGCAGTTATCATCGAATCTCAACAGAAAGTGCTTGTAACTGAAGTGGTTCTAATTGAGACATACTAACCTCTTTGGAGGAAAGAGAAAATCAGAAGGGAAACATAAGAGAAAATGAAACAATAGCTTTGTTGAAACAGATGTTCCCAATGAAATAGTCTGAAACTGTGGATCAGAGCTACAATATGCACCTGTTCACGGTCTCTCACTTCACCCCATATTGTGCACACTCAAGTATATTCAGCAACCAGAAGGGTGCAAGTACCAGAATTATGTGTGGATACTGCATATGCCAGTTTTGGTCTCTTGGACCTCAGCCATACTTTGCCTTTCTGTGCTTTCTTCTGTATTTACAAGGATTGGAAACCCATAAACTATATTTCGGAGGTTTCCTTGACAGTTGGTTCCAGTTAGGATCTTCCAATAGAAAGTATTGACAGGAGATGAACAGGTAAGGATAAAGGAGAATTTTTTTTTTTTTTGTTATTTTTGTTCTGGCAAGTGGTATTTTGTAGGTAACTGGGGCCTCCTGGAATAAAAGTGTTTGGAAGAATATTGTGATTGGCAAATGCAGTGACTGCACTGGCAGCAGCATTGGAATCTCCAATCACAGCAGTGACAGAAGTGTCATTCCAGCAGCCTCAGGGACAGTATACTTATAGGCTCTGGGTTACACCGTTTTTTCCTGTTTACTTCTTTAGCCCTAGAGATGGGAGTGGCTTCCTGTATTTAGTGACCACTGTGTAGCATTATCATCACCTAGTTGCTTTTCCTGTCCTTCCCATACATTTGTATTCATGTTCTACTCTGTTTGAAATACCTATGATAGTCCTCCCTGGATGCTACCCATTCTGCTGCAAAGTAACAAAAATGTAAAGGAAGAAAAGAATGTAAGGACAAGTCACATAAAGAATAAACATATATCATTAAAGGATTTATCTAAGAAAACAGAAGATCTATTCTGACAAAATTATTCCAAGCTCTTCATTTGTAGGCTGTGTGATTTATCTCTAATTTACCACTGAAAGAAGAAGTACAAACATTCAGATGAAGGCAACACAAAGAATATATATTTAAAAAAAAGAGAGAGAGAAAAGAGAAAAAGAAAAATGTTAACCAAAATTCAGAAAGAAATTGAAGAGTAAACAATGCAGGAAAAAAATCACATTTTATGCAATAAAATAAAAAAAATCAACTGAAGATCAGTGAGAGGGATCATACGAAGCAAAATTTAAAAGAAGAAAACTGTAGAAATAATAATAGAGTAATAGATATGGAAGATAACTTGGAAAGTATAATTGGTAAAGAAGACTTCAGAACAAATAGAACAGATAACGATGAAAATTTCCCCTAAGGAAATATTCCTGACATGAAGAAATACTTGAATATTTCCTGGCAAAAGAAAGCCAGGAAACATTGTGGTAAAGTTATTCAATATTAATCATGAAGAAAGAACTCTGTGACATTCAAGTAAGGGAAAATACACAAAACAGGTCAATAGGAAAAAGTTAGGGCTCAAAACCTGGAGATAGAGCAATGTATACAAATTTTTCAGGGGAAAAATAGATTTCACTCACAGTTTTTGTTTGCTGCCCCTTAGGTATAAATGGTAAGAAGCGATTGTTTTCAAGTGAGGAAGAATTAGAAAGCACCCACATATCTTTCTTGGAAAGAAAAACTTGACAACAAAATTTTTCAACTAAAGATGAATCAAAGAATCCAGGAAAGGAAATCCAAAAAAACAAAACAAGTAGAAGTTATTAAATCCAGTTAAGTATTAACTAAAACCAAGAAATGTGGAAATTGTAGTTACCGAAGTGAAGTTACAAGACTTCTTTATATAATACATTTAATACATGCACACACATAATTATATCATTATAATTAGTAAAACCAGGAACTTTTAGGAGGAAAAATAAGAGGAAGAATAGGGAGACTACTTTTCTTACTTTTATATACTCAACAGATACTATATGGGTTGAACTTTAAGGCAGAAAACCATAATTTTCCCTCTAGCCTCTTGGTTCTAGGCCAAGACACTCCTCTCCCCCTGCTTCATAATAAAAGGGGTTAACAGGAGAAAAACAAACAGAAGTTTAATAACCTGCATAGCTCCTTTACTTGGGAGATACCCGGGAAAACTGAGTAACTCCCAGAAATGGCCCAAGCCAGTACCTTGAATACCATCTCCAACTAATGACAAAAGATGTTGGAGGTTGGAGGTAGGGGAAAAGCCTGTTAGTGGGAAGTTACCAGGAAAAGCACAGTAACAAGTAATAAGGCTAAAGTTGTTATGCAAATGTAAGTCATTGCCTTGTCACTGATAAATTTCTGGAGATTTAGTTAGTCATCCTTCTCCTTCTAGTACTAGTGGAGGGGGAGGACACCTTTACAAATGCAGATTTCCTTTATAAATGTATATGTCTCTTATAAAAGGGTATTTTTAACTTGGTTTTCAGAGTTTCTCCTGTATCTGCAGTTTCTTAAAAATAATCACTTCAAAATAATCCATGTGTCAAAGAGACTTGGGGTAGCAAATTCTCCTCCCCTTTACAACATGTAGTTTGAAAATTAATATCTCATAGTTTGTTTTTTTTTAATAACATCACCGTATCCAATTGGAACACTAGGTTTTAAAGAAATTTATAACTCTTATCAAGAAAATATATTTATCTGAGTTCTGGTAATAAAGATTTTTCAAGTCCTCAGAAACAAAGAGATTTTTCTAAACTATAAAAGAGAATGGGGAAAATTTTAAGACCTCCATCTAAGTAACCTTATTTTAATTACAAATCAAGCCCATAGGGGAAAAGTATCAAAAGAAAACAAAACAACAGTATCCACACACATTGTTATTTGTAAGTTCTTTTTACCCTGTTATGGAGAAAAATCATAAGATTAAGCCAGAGAATTTGGCACATAATGTAACTACTACAGCATATTGAGGATACCCAAATGAGCCCTAACAAAAATTACAGTGATAGAAATCCATTTCATGTTCCAGGATTCCTGCTGGGATGACATTCTTTGCATTTTGTTAATTTGGGGTATGTTATACGATGTTCTGCTAATGAGTGGAATAAATGTATCTACGTGGTTAAAAACCAAACCAGGAATTCAAAAATCTTTAATTATTTAGAATAGTACATGAAAGGCTGGGCAGCATTTCCATTAAAACCCACAATGTTGATAGGTTTAATACCAGACTGTAAATATTTTTTTCAGGATGCATCTAGAAAATCAGAGCAAATGCATATTTTACATGCTTGGAGGACTTATATTTACACACACATACACACATACACAACACATACACAGGTTCAGTGTGTTAAGTTGCTTTTGTTAACCTCTGCTCACAACCACCACAATGAAAATTAAGGACTTTTGGAAGCATTTATTCTATATTATGACCTAATTTTTTTTATCATTTAAAAAATTTTAATTGAATATTCTTCCAGGCCAGCCAATTTATCAACACTTATAGAAGCATAAGAATCTATGATGCTAATAATCCCAATGCTGAGAGGTTTTTACATGGGGGAAAAAAAAGTAATGGATCCAAAGGCATTATTACAATTTGCCTTGTCAAAAATCCATTCATTGAATTGTGTAAAATGAAACATAATGACTTCTTTACAGGTCTAATAGCTATAGCCAAAAAGTAGTATGTTCATTGAAATATGTGGTTACTTATTACACTAATGCTCAAATACCTCATATACTTTTAACATTTTCACTTCATTTATTTTAAATATTGATGAAGAAGTTACTCTGAGGGAAAAAAATGAGGAATATGAATACATTTTATTAAAATAAAAAATCAATGTTAATTCACAAGGAATAAGAGGGATTTATATTTTATTTATTGATTCAGCTTACTCAGAGGATATAGTTCCTTTGGAAAGAAAAGATGTTCTCTCAATTATTTTCCTTTTAGTCATTTTATCTATAGGTATCTATGTTTGTATGTAAATAATGTATATGAATGTGAATATGTATTCTTTAACACATACCTTTGGTATATGTAATCATATTCCCACATATATAACACCATTGAAGACTTCCTGTTCAATTAAGAAACTGTTCTGGCTAATTTAATTTAGGCAAATTTGTATTTGTATCTCTGTCCAACTGTAAAGACTAATACGGCAATGGCACATTTTCCTATAAGTGAATAATTAAAATAAAAAAAACAGTGTTTTCTAAATCTTGCCAAGAAATTTATATTTAGCCAAGAAAAAGGAGAAATATTTGGACATTTCAATTCAAGGATGTAGAACCATGTTTATTTTCTATTTAACTTAGGCACAGTCCTAATGTTATTTAGAAAATACATGGAAAGTGAAAACCACAAAGAATCTTAAAACTTCATTGGGAGTACTAGTTTAAATTCAAATATGTATTTTAAAAAATCAGAGAGTAGAAAGAATCCTGAGACTGGGAAGATGGTGGTGGAGTAGGAGTACCCTAGGCTCACCTCTCTCACGGATATAACTAGACAACTACCAAATCGTCCTAACTACCCCAGAAATCAATCTGAAGACTGGCAGAACAAACTCCTCAACTAAAGGTAGAGAAGAAACCACATCAAAGAAGGTAGGAAGTGTGGAGACACAGTTTAGGAGAAACATGGATTGTGGCCTCTGTGGTGGGGAGGGAGCTGTGGTTGAGGAGAAGGGTGAGACAGACTAACATATGAGAGCACACGAGGAAAATTAATCCTTATTGCAATTGGCTTGGAAAGTAAAAGAGGCTGAATTTCCTGACTTCTGGCAACCAGCAGGGCTTAAAGCCTGGAGTTTTAAATATCAGCATGCTTAACTCTGAGAAAGCTCACAGGACATTGGGACTGCTCTTGGAAAAAAGGCGGGCACACAGCCCACAGATGTACAGTATGGAAACAGCAATCTGAAGAGTACCTGGGGCACACATTGGGGATGTTATTTGCTGATCTCACAGTGTGTCCTAGAGAGGCAGCATTCATTGCTCTTCAACCCCTCAGCATAAACACAGAGCCACCTGAGGGAACCAGCATATCACTGACACTTGCTACCTAACTTATTTATACCAAGCCCTGCACCCCCACACACTTGAGAAGAGCCACCCTCTCCAGTCACACTTACTTCAGTCCCAGTGCAGGGGGAACCCTTCCCCACAAGACCAGCCCAAACCCCTGTCAACACCGTGTCTCCTGACCTGGGTGTTTTGCAAGGCTTCCATTCTGGTGGCAGTAGTGCTAGGTCTCATTTCACAAGCAGACCAGAGCACACCTAATTAAAATGTACCACATTCGGGTGAAGGACCAGACACTTCCCATAATAGGCAAAGAAAGCCTCTGTAGAAGACAGACCTGAAGGATAAAATCCCCAGGACACAACAGCAGAATTCATGCAACACACAGTGGCAGGCCCTGGGAACAGGGAACACTACACTACAGGGCACTACAGGGCCTTTTCTTCATAAAGCCATTACCCTCAAGAACAGGAGATTTAGCCGACTTTCTTACAACAGGCACAGAGACTTAGACAAAATGAGAAGATAGAGGAATATGTCCTGAATGAAAGAATAGGAAAAAGGCCGTGGCTGGAGATATAAATGAGACAGATATAAGTAACATGCCTGTTGGAGAATTTAAAGCAACGATAATAAGACTACTCACTGGACTTGAGAAAAGAGTAGAGGACATCAGTGAGACCATTAACACAGTGATGAAGAATAACGTTGCAGAGATAAAGGGCTCAATAAATTAAATGAGAAACATGCTTAATGGAATGAACAGCATGCTGGAAGAAGAAGAGAAATGAATTAATGACACAGAAAACAGAATAATGGAAAGTAATTAAGCTGAATAAAGAGAGAAAAAAGAATTATGTGAAATGAGAATAGACTTAGGGAACTCAGTGACTCCAGTAAATGTAATAGCATTTATATTATAGGAGGCCCAGACAAAGAAGAGAGTGAAAAGGGGCAGAGAATTTATTTGAACAAATAAAGCTGAAAACATCCCTAATCTGGAGAAGGAAATAGACATCCAGATCCAGGAAGCACAGAGAACCTCTAGCAAAATCAATAAAAGCAGATCAACACCAAAACATATTGTAATTAAAATGGCAAAATATAGTGATACATAAAAAAAATATTAAAAGCAGCAAGACAAGGCTGTTACATACAAAGGAAAACCCATAAGCCTATGAGCAGATTTTTCAGCAGAAACTTTCCAAGCCAGAAAAGAGTGGCATGATATATTCAAAGTGTTGAATGGGAAGAACCTGCACCCAAGAATACTCTATCCAGCAAGGCTATCATTCAGAATAGGAGATACACAGACAAACAAAAACTAAAGGAGTTCATGACTAACCTAATCCTGCAAGAAATATTAAAGGGGACTCTTTGAGAGGAAAGGAAAGACCAAAAGTGACAATATGAAGGTAGGAAAAACAAAAGCAGTAAAAATGAATATTTCTGTAAAAAATCAGTCAAGGAACTTACAAAATAAAAGGATGTAAAATATCGCACCATATACCTAAAATGTGGGGAGGAGAGGAGTAAAGAATGGGTTCTTTAAATCTAACCATCAACATAATATATGCATTGTTATATGTAGAACATATTATATACAAGCCTAATGGTAACCACAAGTCAAAAACTAATAAATATGCAAAAGAGAAAGAAAGAAATTCAAACAAATCA
Source organism: Panthera leo (assembly GCF_018350215.1). Classification (NCBI taxonomy): domain Eukaryota; kingdom Metazoa; phylum Chordata; class Mammalia; order Carnivora; family Felidae; genus Panthera; species Panthera leo. Next base: position 59,404,203 of record NC_056695.1, on the reverse strand, counting down.
CTAAAGAAAACCAGCAAACCACGAAAGAAAGAAAGACAAGAAAGGATCAGAGAAAATCTTCAGGAACAACAACAAAACAAGTAATAAAATGGCAGTAAATACATAAATATCAATAAATAACCTTGAATGTAAGTGAACTAAGCATTCTAGTCAAAAGACATTGGGTGACAGAATGGTTATGAAAACAACACCCATCTAAATGGGTGCCTACAAGAGACTCATTTTAGACTTAAAGGATGCAGGGGGTGCCTGGGTGGCTCAGTCGGTTAAGCGTCCGACTTCAACTCAGGTCACGATCTTGCGGTCCGTGAGTTCGAGCCCCACGTCGGGCTCTGGGCTGATGGCTCAGAGCCTGGAGCCTGCTTCAGATTCTGTGTCTCCCTCTCTCTCTGCCCCTCCCCCGTTCATGCTCTGTCTCTCTCTGTCTCAAAAATAAATAAACATTAAAAAAAATTTTTTAAAAAAAAGGATGCAGGAAGAGTGGTTCTAGGAAGGAAGTTTATAGTAATGCAGACCTACCTCAAAAAGCAAGCAAATTCTCAAATAAATAACCTACCATTATTTCTAAAGGATCTAGAAGGACAACAACAACAAAAAGCCAAATTCAGCAGAAGAGAGGAACTAATAAAGATTAGAGTAGAAGTAAATTATATAGAAATTGAACAATAGAAGAGATCAATGAAACCATGAGCTAATTCTCAAAAAAATCAATAAAATTGTTAAATATCTAGCCAGATTTATCAAGAAAAAAGAGAAAAGACCCAAATAAATAAAATAACAAATGAGAGAGGGGAAATAACAAATACCACAGAAATACAATTACAAGAGACTATTATGAAAAACCGTATGAGAACAAATTGGATAACCTAGAAGAAATGGATAAATCCCTAGAAACATATAACCTACTAAAACTGAGACAGGAAGAAATAGAATATTTGAACAGACTTATTACCAGCAGTGAAGTTGAATCAGTAATCAAAAAAATCCCAATAAATAAAAGTTCAGGACCAGATGGCTTCACAGGCAAATTCTACCAAACATTTAAAGAAGAGTTAATACCAATTCTTCTCAAACTATCCCAAAAGATAGAAGAAGAAGAAAAACTTTCGAATTCATTTGATGAGGCCAGCATTACCTTGATATCAAAACCAGGTAAAGACACAATGGAAAAGGAGAACTGCAGGCCAATGTCTCTAATGAACATAGATGCAAAAATCCTCAACAAAATACTATCAAACCAAATTCAGCAATACATTTAAAAAATCATTTACCATGATCAAGTGGGATTTATTCCTGGGATATGAGGTTGGTTCAGTATTCACAAATCAATCAATGTAATACATCACATCAATAAAAAAAAAGGATAAAATCATACAGCCATTTCAATAGATGCAGAAAAAGCATTTGACAAAGTATAATATCCATTCATGATAAAAACCAACACAGTAGGTTTAGAGGGAACATACTTCCATATAATAAAGGCCGTATATGAAAAACCCACAGCCAAGATCATACCTTCAATGGGGAAAAACTGAGAGCCTTTCCCCTAAAGTCAGGAACAAGACAAGGATGTTCACTCTCACTACTTTTATTCAACATGATATGGAAGTCCTAGCCACAGCAATCAGACAACAAAAAGAAATAAAAGGCATTATCCAAATTGGTAAGGAAGAAGTAAAACTTTCACTATTTGCGGATGACATGATACTATCCATAGAAAGACCAGAAGCCTCCACCAAAAAAACCTGCTAGAACTGATAAATGAATTTAGTAAAGGCACAGGATACAAAATGTAAGAAGTCTGTTGCATTTCTATACACAAATAATGAAGCAGCAGAAAGAGAAAACAAGAAAACAATCCCATTTACAATTGCACCAAAAATAAAGTACCTAGGAATAAACCTAACCAAAGAGGTGAAAAACTTATATTCTGAAAACTATAAAACATTCATGAAAGAAACTGAAGATGACACAAAGAAATGGAAAGACATTCCATACTCATGGATTAGAAAAACAAATATTGTTAAAATGTTTATACTACTCAAAGCAATCAACAGACTTAATTCAATCCCTATCAAAATACCAAGAGCATTTTTCACAGAACTAGAATAAACAATCCTAAAATGTGTACGTAACCACAAGAGACCCTGAACAGCCAAAGCAATCTTGAAAAAGAAAAGTAAAACTAGAGGCATCACAGTTCCAAACTTCAGGTTATGTTACAAAGCTGCAGTAATCAAAGGAGTATGGTACTAGTACAAAAATAGACATATAGATCAAAAGAACAGAATAGAAAATCCAGGAATAAACCCACAATTGTATGGTCAAGTGATCTTCAACAAAGCAGGAAAGAATATACAATGGGAAGAAGTCTGTTCGACAAATGGTGTTGGGAAAACTGGACAGCAACATGTAAAAGAATGAAACCAGGCCACTTTCTTACACCATACACAAAAACAAATTCAAAATTGTTTAAAGACCTAAATGTGTGATCCAAAACCGTAAAATCCTAGAAAAGAGCACAGGCAGTAATATCTCTGATACTGGCTGAAGCAGCTTTTTTTTCTAGATAGGTCCCTGAGGCGCAAGGGAAACAAAAGCAAAAATAAACTATTTGGACTACATCAAAATAAAACACTTCTGCACAGCGAAGGAAACAGTCAACAAAACTGAAAGTCAACCTAATGGATGGGAAGAGATAATTGCAAATGACATATCCAATAAAGGATTAGTATCCCATATATATATAATATATATTATATATTATATATATATATGTGTATATATATGAAGAACTTACAAAACTCAATACTCAAAAAAACAATCCAATTAAAAGATGGAGTCATAAACATGAACAGACATTTCTCCAAAGAAGACATATAGATGATCAAGAGACACATGAAAAAATGCCCATTATCACTTATCACCAAGGAAATGCAAATCAAAACTACAATGAGATATAACCTCACACCTGTCAGAATGGCTAAAATAAAAAACACAAGAAACAAGAGTTGGTGGTGAGGATGTGGAGAAAACAGAATGCTTATGCACCATTGGTGGGAATGCAAACTGGTGCAGCCACTCTGGAAAACAGTATAGAGGTTCCTCAAAAAGTTAAAAATAGAATTACCCTACGATCTAGCAACTGCATTACTGGGTATTTACACAAAGAATATGAAAACACTGATTCAAGGGATACATGCACCCCTGTGTTTATACCAGCATTATTTACAATGGCCAAGATATGGAAGCAGCCCAAGTGTCCATCAATTGATGAATGGATAAAGAAGAGATGATATATCTATCGATCAATCAGTTGGTAAGTGGGTGGATATAATAGAATACATTCAGCCATAAAAAAGAATGAAATCTCTCTATTTTACAATGAAATGGATGGAGCTAGAGAGTATAATGTTAAGTGAAATAAGTCAGTGAAAGACAAATACCATATGATTTCACTCATATGTGGAACTGAAAAAACAAAACAAGCAAAGGGAAAAAAAAGAGAGAGACACAAACCAAGACTCAGAGACTTAACTATAGAGAACAAACTAATGGTTATCAGAGGAGAGGTTGGTCGGGGGGAGAGGTGAAATAGGTGATGGGGATTAAGGAGTTTACTTGTCATGATGAGCACCACATGATTAAATAAAAAACTTTAAAAAAATGAGAATAATCTATTAAATACATGATTTGAAGTTCGCCTCCATAGATTTCCCATGACTTCATTATAAGACTGTATCACAGAAGAAAGGTTGGACCAGGGAGGGGCAAACTAGGGTCCCACAGACCAAACCTGACTTGGGCACCAACATTTTCTGTAAATAAAGTTTTATTGGAACACAGTTGTGCCTACTCCTTTACACTTACCTCCTATGGCTACTTTCTCATTTCAGTGGCAGACTTGAGTATCTTGCAACAGAGACTTTATGGACTACAAAATCTAGAAGACTTACTGTTTGTCCCTTTACAGAAAAACTTTGCCACCTCCTGGTCTATGCTGTGTGTGCTTAGGAATAAATAATTTCCAAATTGCTGTGTCTGAGTGCAAGAACACTTTTTTCTCACTCATGCTACATGACTAATGTGGGTAAGCACACATGCTAAGGCATGGTCCAAGGTTGACAGAAGTTGCATCTTGACATGTGCTTCCAAGATCCAGGGCATTGCACTGGTGTTCTGAAAATTTCCATCTGGAACAACGTATTGATTTGCCTTGTATTTCTTTAGCTAAAGCAAGTCAGAGCACCATGCATATCCCCAGAAGAAATGGGAAAATGAAATCCTGCCATATATCCCGAAAGAAAACTTGAATGTTGGTGAATAGTCTTAACATTACCAAAGAGAAATCATCTGTATAATCCAAAAAATAGATATCATGGTGCTTACTGAGAGGTGACAGTAATCTGACCTAGATAACTAAGCATGAAACACAAATTTATAATACAATTATAATGTGTATAGCAGTCATAAAAGAAACTCTGTTATTCACCTTGTAAGCAAAGGATTTAAATGCATCTATGACATATATTTATAAGAAGATAATATTACATGTTAATTATTAATGTATATCTGTAATGATTTTACAATCTATACTGTAAATTATGAAGAGGTGATTAAAGATGTTGCATAAAATATTTAAACCATGTGGTGGGTATTGCTATTTCATAACTGTTTAAAACTTTAATGAAGGCTGGAGTAGTTTTCTAGATCTATGGAGTATGCCATGGATAATAAACTAGACAAAAGTCAGAGAGTCAAGTTATTAATTCTGCTTACAAGTGTACATTTTAATGCCTTGCAAATTTTCAGTGTCATTAATGCAGTAAATGTAGCCATCTATCATATTTTATAATACAAGAAAAATAATCAATTTATTTAATTTTCATACATAATTTTATTTATTTATTTATTTTTTAATTTTTTCAATATATGAAATTTATTGCCAAATTGGTTTCCATACAACACCCAGTGCTCATCCCAAAAGGTGCCCTCCTCAATACCCATCACCCACCCTCCTCTCCCTCCCACCCCCCATCAACCCTCAGTTTGTTCTCAGTTTTTAAGAGTCTCTTATGCTTTGGCTCTCTCCCACTCTAAACTCTTTTTTTTTCCTTCCCCTCCCTCATGGGTTTCTGTTAAGTTTCTCAGGATCCATATAAGAGTGAAAACATATGGTATCTGTCTTTCTCTGTATGGCTTATTTCACTTAGCATCACACTCTCCAGTTCCATCCACGTTGCTACAAAGGGCCACATTTCATTCTTTCTCATTGCCATGTAGTACTCCATTGTGTATATGAACCACAATTTCTTTATCCATTCATCAGTTGATGGACATTTAGGCTCTTTCCATAATTTGGCTATTGTTGAGAGTGCTGCTGTAAACATTGGGGTACAAGTGCCCCTATAATTTTCATACATAATTTTAAAGCATAAAGGAAAAGCTGATTGCCATTTAAAATCCTGTGCTGTACCTGTATTCATCAATAAGTTACTAAAATGAACATTGATAATTTTCATTTTTCATTCATTAAAAAATAACCATTATGTTGAAAGAATACATGTGTACAGAGTGTAACTTCATAGAAACTCCTTAGAAAGTAACTTTTATTCCTCTACCTTATTATGACTGTGTGTTCAAACCCATTCTTTTAGGCTTATTCTTTCTTATACCTTGAGTTAATTTTTGAGGCAGATCTGTGACTTTTCTAGTCAGTTCACATAATAAAAATCTTCATGGAATTTCCACTTACAAAAAACGGCTCATTGTGTAACTGTTATTTACACTTCAGTGTAAAATTAGAATTCTGAACTTAATAGGAAATTATGTTTCCTCAGCTAGGATCTACTTCAGACTGAAGTCTGCAACCTGCAGCCAGAAAGGGGGATTTTCCATTTCAACACTATCTCTTTTGTATTCCACCCTCTCACCACTAGGCTGCCTCTTTCTCCCCCCAGCATTAGAGGTTGAGCAAGGATAGGAAGGAGATGTGAGAGATAGGAAAAGTCCTGTGGGAATTATTCTTTTAGGAGCACTTTTATTGCTTCTGAGACATCTCCCACTGGGATGTTCACCCAAAATGTCCCGTGATATGGATTATTCATCTCTCATTGGGCATCTTGCCCTTTGCATCATGGGTCTACCCTTTTTGTTAGGGTCACGTAATCATTTCAGGAAGTCCTCTTCCTGAATGTAAAGAATGCAAAGAATGTAAAATGATTTTAGCCTGGCAAGAAAAGTCATTTATCCTCACTGCCAACACAACCCCGTCTGAGAGCCGTAGGCTCTTGCAATTTAGGTTCTCTGGTGTGTTTCAGACAGCTGTGTTGTGTGCACTCAACTCCAGGAAATGCATATTAATTTTTCTAGTGGTGTTCTTGCAGCTCTTCTGGTAGATGAAAGGTGAGAGGGAAGAACTCTTTCTTATGTTCTGTTTTCTTCCATTGTCTCTTTTGAGCTTTTCATATGGTTGTCACAAATTGGTCTGTGGCTGCTACAAGTCCTGTTTGGTGGTCTGGTGAATCACTTTGAAAGGTGGACTTACTTGAAACCTATTTTTTTTTTTTTTTTTTTGTTCTAGGCATTACATAGCTCAAATAAAATTGAGACAGAAAGAGTGTTCATTTTTGTGTACCTATTTTATGTTGTTCTATTAGGCATAGGGGTGATCCAAACAAGGTCCCTCCCTTCATATAAGTGATGGAGAACAAGGTGACAATCAGAAAAACATAATAAAACCACTTAAAAATAATTTTTATTCAAGTATAGTTAACATACAGTGTTACATTAGTTTTGGGTGTACAATATAGTGATCCAGCAGTTCTGTACATTTCTCACTGCTCATCAAGATAAGTATACTCTTGGGGCGCCTGGGTGGCTCAGTGGGTTGAGCGGCCGACTTCAGCTCAGGTCATGATCTCACGGTCCGTGGGTTCGAGCCCCGCGTCAGGCTCTGTGCTGACAGCTCGGAGCCTGGAGCCTGCTTCAGATTCTGTGTCTCCCTCTCTCTGACCCTCCCCCCGTTCATGCTCTGTCTCTCTCTGTCTCAAAAACAAATAAATGTTAAAAAAAAAAAATAAAAAAAAAAAAAGATAAGTATACTCTCTCTTAATCCCCTTCACCTATTTCACCCATTCCCCTACCCACCTCCTCTCTGGCAACTATCATTTGTTCTTTGTACTTACGAGTCTGGTTTTTTGTCTCTTTTTTTCTGTTTGTTCATTTGTTTCTTAAATTACACATCTGAGTGAAATCATATGATATTTGTCATTCTCTGACATTTCACTTAGCATTATATACCCTCTAGGTCCATCCATGTTGTTGCAAATGGAAAAAAAAAAAGTTCTAAAACAGCAATAAAAAAACCTTTAATGTCTCTATTCATAAAAAAAGTAATGATTTTTACTTGCAATTGCAATAAGTGTTATAAAGTGCAGGGAAAAATGTGAGTCTATAATGGTGGTCAAAATTTAGAGAAACATTCACTTTTCATGTTGTATAACTGCCCTTGAATGAGCACTTCCTTAAAATTTGTACCCTACTTATCTCATTTTGCTTCAACCTAGCCCCAGCCCTGAAATCCACCACACTAATAGAACAAGAGGGATAGATTTGGAGTAGATAAAAATATTAGAACTAGGAAGTAAAAGTAGAAATGACTACAGAAGTGTAAATGTGTGTGCAGGTGGAGGGTGCCCCTCTTTTCCTCAAAAAGCCCTAATTTTTTTCTCAGTAGACATTATCTAACCTTATCATGTGGGTTTCATCTTAATGTTTATCACTTTATGGTGACAAGGTGGCTGCTGTGCCTCCAGCATTATTCTAGGCTGGAAGAATAATAAGGGAAAAGGGCAAAGGGACATATCAGTTGAATCTCTTCCTTTGCCAAGTCTCCTTCCTAGAAGCTCCTCCCTGTTTAAACCATCCCCTCCCACTGATACCTCATTGATCAGGACCTAGATTTTCTTGCTTGAAAGGAAGACTGAGATTTAATTGTATTTGGGGGAGGTAAGTATATTATTGACATAAGCAGAAGCAGGTGAGGAAGAGTAGAGTACATATTAGAATAGCAATACTTCATATCTGCCACTATATTGAATCACCCATTCCAGCTTGTCAGAAACAGGTACAAGTTCTTTTCATACCTGTCTTTCTGATTTCTCTATCAACTTCCTTTCTACTCTTCACCTTTTCTTTTCTTAAAAAAGTCTGATCTAATTTTTCTGGCTTTATTTTCTACATCAGAGAATTAACATAATTAAATCTATGTATACCTAATTGTATATTGCCTCAGTGTATTCAGAAGGATGAAAAAAATAGAAGGGACATGGAATGAAGAAGAGAGGACATGAGGAAGTCAATTATTACAAATAATGATTATATTAATGGTTTATCTCTGCCTCTGTGTCTCAATCAGCCTGTTACCTGTCTGTCTACCTATCAATCTTTCTATCGTCTATCTAATATCTGTGCCATCTGTTTAATTTATATAATTTACACTATAATATTGCTTGGTGTAATTGAATTTGAAAGATAATTTACATGGATTTAACTATACTAATTACATCTGGTCAGTCCAAAAACAAAACAAAAGACAAAGTATATACCATGGTTTTAGGTAAACTATATATAACTCAGTAAGATGAGATGTATTATTTTATATTATCCCATTTTGTTAAATTGGAGTGCTGTCTAATTTTAATTGTAATGAATAAAATAAAAAGCAAAAACAAATTCAGCAAACATGTATTGATTGCTTCTTCTGAATTTTTCCACAGAGAGTGCTCTCAGTTGAAAATTTATGTTAAGAATGGTATTTGCATGGACATCAGAATTCAAATTTATTTTTAACTGAAATGTTTTTGTTCCATATTACATTGAAAAATGTTGAACACATTACCGCAACTAATGACATGTTTACTTGGCTGATGCTATACCTGTGAATATCCTTGGGGGCAAAACACTGTTTCTTTGGTATTTATGACATAAACAAAGCTCAGTATAAAAGAAAGCATCAATAAAACGATTTCTCTGATCTAAATTTTTGACTCCAAAAGTCACAATTAGGTGAGTCCATTCCTCTGGTTTTCTTTAACCAAATAATATTCTTTGAATATATTTTCCTGGCATGTGGACCAATGTAAATTAGGCAGTTGGTTGTGTTAAAATCCACAGATTATAGTCTGCCAAAACTCAAACAGTGCCACATCATCTCTAATTAGCTGTTTGCAATGTGGAGTTGAGCAAACGAAGATATCAAGTGTGAAGTTGGGTTTTTTTTTTAAGTAGTTGAGTTGAAATGCAAATTAATTCATATTCATCCAACTATAATGAATATGTTATATCGATCAATCAAGAAATATTTACTAAGTGTCTAATACAAGTCCAGAACTGTGCTAGGAATTGTGGCAGATTTTTAAAAAAGTGATAAATGGGTGCTACCATGAAGAAAATTATAATATTGTTGGCGAACTAGTGGAAAACATCTGAAATGGTTGAAAGGAAATACCTAAATATAATATGAAAACTAGCAGCCATACTGGTACTAGTATTTCCTCCACCTCCTCTGCAGGACAGCATGGGTAGTAACACTAATATCCTGTATTGGCTGAGTTCTTACTAAGTTCCAGGAGTGGTACTAAATATCTTGCTCATTTCTTACAACAAACCTGTGAATTATTTACCTAGACCACCTTGCTCATTTCTTACAATAAACCTGTGAGTTATTTATCCTTATTAATCCGTTGATTGTACAGATATGTAAAGTGAGCATGAACAGGGTTAAAAGTTACCTGCCCAAAGTTGCATAGTTAAGGATGAGTATAGGTGGGATTTGAACTCCGTTACTTTGGCTGCGTTTGAAATAGGGCAGTATGCCTCCAGGACACCATTGTCTTAGCACTATGCTACAGTACCTCCTGTCACTTTTGAATGAATGTGTAGTGCCTGTAAATTGATTTTCTGGCTAAAGGAAACCAAATACTTTAAGCACCAAAGATTTTAAAAAATAAAATACTTTTGATTGTGTTGTTTCTAAGGTGATTTAATTCATTTCTTAAACACAAAATGTTGAAGGTAGTTTATTTGTTGATAATTTGAAACATAATAATGACTTTCTGTTATTTATTATAATAATTTTAATTTTTTTTCGAGACTGTTACTTTTGCTGTAGTGTGACCCTCTCTATCCATCTTCTCTTTCATCATTTGGAGCTTTACTGTGCTCTGAGATATCAAATATGTTAGAAATGTATACAAATGCTTCATTACTCCCTTCTCTCTAGACCTGAGTCATCTCTCTAGGATTATTTTCTCTGAGATTATTAAAAAATCTAGACTTACATGCTCTTTTTCTTCCTCTCCCCCAAAGATGAGGGCAGTCAAACAATCTTGAAGAAATTTGGTGTATTAAAGAGGGGAGAAACTGAAGAGATACATAGAAGGGAACCTTGTTAAACATAACTTAATTAAAAGTCTTTGAGTTTTATTAAATCTCATCAATTTATCTCTCAGTTGCTGAGCCTCTACTATGCATCAGGTATACAGTATGTATTAGGTGCCTGTTTTCTGACACTCCTGTGAACTGGGTGATCATAGACGTCATCACTGAGATGCAGGTGGGTTTAGTAACTCGCCAAATTTATTATTTAAGTTATTGATATAACTCAAAAATATCCAAGTTAGGATTCAAACCTAGGCTGCCCAATTCCCTAACTCTTTTAGTGCTGAATCAGCTATTTCAGAAAACATTTATTTTTTACTTTTTCGAGGTTCTCAGCTTTGTTCTCAATGTTGACTTTGCTGCACATTTGATCCCAAAGTCCATGAAGAATTGGCATAGCCCGGTATGTCACAGTTATGTCTCATGACACCTAGGTCTCTGGGAAGGAGCTTAGGAACAGATCTGAGCATTAAAGAGGAGGCCTGATGGGTAAAGAGAATCTGGACTCCCCACTTTGGCTTTAACCAGAACACTCATCTTTTTATAGGTTGTTCTTTTTTTTTTTTTCTTTCTTGGTGTCATATTCCTTAGGAAAATAAATAAAAGCTCTGCTATTACAGATCCTCCCCTCTCCCTTTCATATTGTAACCTTTAATAGAAGAGCATCTGGGACTCCTAGGACTAATTACCTTGAGTAAAATTTGCCTCCAAGTCTATTTCTGACCTGTACCATAATAGAGATCATTTCATCCATGAATTTGAGAAACACAATATGCAGACATACAGCTTGACCCAACTTGCTGATGTGATCACAATCTATTTCTACAGTTGCCAACAAAACTTAATGCAGCTACTTTAATGAAACAGAGTATCGTCCATTTTAGAATTTGGTCTTGCCCAAAACAGCGTGGTTAATTTTTAGCAAATACTCAGTTTTTCATCTTCTTCCTTTCCTTTCTCCTCAAGACAAAGGGAAGCTTACATGCTCTTGTGACCTCAAATAGAGTTCTTTGGAGTCTTGTTCTCTGGCACGGTGGTCTGTAAACTAGGAATAAGCACCCCAGACATATACCACTTGGAACACATGAAGACTTTGCAAGAGGCAGGCTCAAAAATAAGTGTTTAAGGGAACAGTTTCTGTTAGTCTCATCTTTCATACGTTTTCTTTGCTAGCACTGGTCTGAGAACTCTCCTGCAGTTGATGTATTATACTTTTCCTGCCTCCACTTTCACAGTTGTCCTTTTCCTCTTTACAAAGGTAAAGCATCCTGAATCTTACTTTGGTGTCTTGCTTCTGGGTGTAAAAACATTTCGGGGCTCCAAAAAATGGAGCCCTTTATACAAAACAACACAACCTGTGGCAAGTGTCCTAGATTTCTGTCTTAATATGTATATATTTCAAGGATGAATAGTGATAGGAGAAGCAATGTATTTTGGTCTCTATCAAGATACTCTTAAGAAAGTACAGGGTGAGACGATAGGAGTGATGATTTTTTATTGATTCAAAGCTCTGTCTGTTACATTCTTTGGCTACTGTCAAGTAATGCCTTGTCTGGAAGGTGAAAATAGTAAAAGTAACACAGAAAATTTAGTAAGAAATACTCAATGTTATGTGACTCATTTAAAGTAGATAACAAATTCTGGCAAGACTCTCTGCCTTACCTATCTTAGAATTAGGTATCAGATGTGGATCATTGTCATGAGAATGTGTATGCTTATCTCAATAGAAATAACAAGTTAGACATTTTCCAGAAGAAAGTCAATCATACTGGGCTAATGAATCTGACAATAAAGATTAGCCTTTCCAATTAGGTTATATGACAGACATTTAAGTAAATTAAATAAACTGAATCTGCAGCTGTAAGATTTTAAAGAACATTTATTGAAAACATGTGAAAAGATGAAACTGTTTCATTAAAAATGTTGTAGTGGCATTAAAAAAAACCTTTTTAATGTGTGTTTATTCTTGAGAGAGAGACAGAGCACAGGTGGGGGAAGGACAGAGAGAGAGGGAAACAGAGAACCTGAAGCAGACTCCAGACTCTGAGCTGTCAGCACAGAGCCCAGTGCAGGACTGAAACCTATGAACCGCGAGATCATGACCTGAGCTGAAGTTGGATGCTTAACCGACTGAGCCATCCAGGCACCTTTAGTATGTCACATGGCCTAAGCACAGCGTTCCCAGTGACTCCTCGGACTTTCTGGAATTTGTAAATTATGTGAGGTCACTGAGAGTAAATGGTGAACCCGTCTTAGTTCATTGCTGCACTGGAACAGGTCCAACTGGTGTGTTGGTTACCATGGAAACAGCCACGTGCCTAATTGAGAGAAACCTGCCTATTTGCCCCTGGATCTTGTCTGGAAAGTGTGAGACCGGTGTGCCATAGGTGGTGCAGACACGAAGCTAGTACAAGTTGGTATGTGAAGTGATTCTTTGCCTTTATGAAGAAGGCTTAGTCCAAATACTGGATCCTAGTTAAGACAACTGTGAAAACATTCATTCGTCTTTTCCAAGAATATCCTACTTAAGGACAGGCCTTCGTTCTTGAAGCAGCAAGAGGACTTTGTAGGCTATGGAAAAGGAATGAGCACGTTTGAACCCAGAGACTTTACATTTCTATAGAAGAGGTATCATAGGAACTGTATAGATTGCAGCATCATTTAGGCCAGTTTTTCCTCAGATAGAAATCTGTAAAAGGGGATCTCACTTTGGGGCCTGTCCTAATGCCTTCCTCCCTAGACATCACCGTGTTCCCGCAAACCATCCTTTGGCAGTTGAGAGGGGAGGCCAGCGGTACTGGTGATCTGTGGGGAACAAAATGATGTGGCTGTCTAGAATTGCTCGGATGTTTTGTGTGTATATGTGGATAGGGTTCTTAGGGCTGGGCTTTCTGTGGTTCTAGGCGGAGGTGGAACAATTAGCATTCACCTGTCCCGTGCTAAGGAAACCCCAGTGTGCTGAACAGCAGGGTAGTATGGTTTCAAGCCGAAGGGTGAACTATACCTTTTCTGCCCTCCCTTCCTCTGTCCCATCTCCCTGCCACTTCCGATAGTCACGTTTCTGAGAATGGTGTCTAAAATCCCCTGCTTTTCCCTTGCATTAATGACCCTCTTCAGGTTCTCACAAACTGCCTCGACCAGAGTAGTAATGTAGATTCCAGTGAGTTTTCGGTCGAGACTCTCAGAATGAGGACTCTTTGTGTCTTCTTGTCATCTATGAGTTAGTTTAGAAGTGGGTGCTTCTTTTTTTTCATGTTTGTTTATTTTTGAGAGAGAGTCAGAGAGAGAAAGAGAGCTCGAGGGAGGGGCAGGGGCAGAGAGAGAGAGGGGTACAGAGAATCTGAAGCAGGCCCGCAGGCTTCGTGCTATCAGCATAGAGCCTGACACAGGGTTCAAATCCACAAGCTGTGAGATCGTGACCTGAGCCGAAGCTGAATGCCCCGAGAGTGGGTGCTTCTTGCCTACGCTCGCCTCTTACTGTATATGCAGAACACAAGCCTGGAATTATCGAATGCTGAATCTACTACATGGGTTGCTTCTACTCCAAGCTATTACACTTGAAAAACATTACGATTTTACTGACGGGAGATGGGATATCATCTACACGTTCAGAATCTTTGGCCATCGTGAGGAAAGATCTAGACCTAGAACTGTGGGAAACCTAACTTCTAGAGGATTGGTCATGACTGTATAAGTTTGTGTGTGCCTCTGGGTAAGTGTTTCTCAGGATTTCTAACTTGATTTGAATTATAGTTGAGTTTATATACAGAATGAGTTTTTGTATAGGAGAACAAATGTGTGCATTCACCCTCAGTTACAATGGTCTCCATTTCATTTCAAAGGAGAGGATCAGACTATCTGAATATAAACACAACTTTATGTTAATTTTATTCTAAGTATACCTTGATTTGATTGCCCTAAAGAATTGTGCTTTTGTTCATACTGTGTTAAATTAAAAAAACAAATTGTGATAGGATTGTACCAGATTTTTAAGGAAAATACATTACATTAAAATTTTAAAAAGCCTGGGTGGCTGTCAGTTGAGCATCCAACTCTTGATTTTGGCTCAGGTCATGATCCCAGAGGCATGGGGTTCCGCACTGTGTATGGAACCTTCTTGAGATTCTTTTTCTCTTTCTCTCCCTCTCCCTCTCCCTCTCCCTCTCCCTCTCCCCTTCCCCTTCTCATGTGTGCTCTCCCTCTCTCTCAAAAAAAAATTAGAAAAACATGGTGTAGTGGGAAAATTATTGATACTAACAATTATTTTATATTCTCAACCGTTTCTTAGTATTTAGATAAGGTTCCTCTAAGTAAAAGATTAACAGGTTTCCGTGGTAGTCTTTTTTAATTTATTTTTAAATTTTTTTAAATGTTTATTTATTTTTGAGAGAGAGACCGAGACAGAGTGCAAGCAGGGGAGAAGCAGAGAGAGGAAGACAGAGAATCTGAAGTAGGGGCTCAAACTCACCACGAGATGATGACCTGAGCTGAACTCAAGACACTTAACCGACTGAGCTACTCAGGCACCCCAGTGGTAGTTTTTGAAGATTTTTCACAGTCCTTTTATGTGCTTTTACAAAATTGAAACAGTTAATGACTCTAATAATCAGGTAACAAATCATTTTGTATAGTAAACATTGTCCAGTTATTTGGTCTAACAAAAGGAAGTGTTAATTCAGTTATCATATGAGAGGTAATTAAAATTACTTTTTATGATAGCTCACTTCAGAATTTTTGACATAAAACTTGGAAAGAGATTTTCAAAAAATTAGTGAAATGGCCATACAAAGTTTCTTCTCCCATCTACTCTTTGTGTTGTGTAGAAGGTTTCTGAGTAAATAAGCTATACTATGCAAAAGCATTGTAGGAATAGAATTAGTCCTGTTACATTGTAGTGATAAATAATATTTATTCACATATGTGTAATCTAATTAGAAAAATCCAGCCTCATTTATTTCAATAAGTGATACATTTTCATTGAAATATATTTGTATGGTTTTATTTATTGAAATTTGTAATATTTCAGAGTGTTTGCCATAGTTTACAGTAATAATTACACACACAGGTATGTCTGTGCCAAATATTCACTTGGTTCAAAATCCAGGAGTGTTAGTGACCATTTTTCTCTTGACTCCTGTGTCTAGTATCCAGCTCTACACTTACCATAGGTGATGTGATGTCTGTTTGTATTTTCTTAATACTTTCAGTGGTTTTTGTTTGTTTTGTTTCATTTCTGCCTACAAGATCAAATATAACAAAGAAATTCTTATTTTACTTTCTCTTTTAACATTACTTTGTTCCTTGTTTTTCATGTGACATACCTTAGGATATGCTCTATGTGAGTATGTGAATAAATAGGTTCATTGTTGATTTTTAAGCTGCATAGTATCCCATTATGTAATTTATATTCTGTTTTAACTGGGCCCAACTGATAGCACTTTTTCTACTTTATTTTTTATTTTTTTATTTATTTTTATTTATTTTTTCTCCGTGTTTGTTTTTTTAATTTTTTTATTATATGAAATTTATTGTCAAATTAGTTTCTATACAACACCCAGTGCTCATCCCAAAAGACGCCCTCTTCAGTGCCCATCACCTACCCTCCCCTCCATGCCACCCCCCATCAACCCTCAGTTCTCAGTTTTTAAGTCTCTTATGCTTTGGTGCTCTCTCCCATTCTAACCTCTTTTTTTTCTTTTTTTTCTTCCCCTCCCCCATGGGTTTCTGTTAAGTTTCTCAGGATCCACATAAGAGTGAAAACATATGGTATCTGTCTTTCTCTGTATGGCTTATTTCACTTAGCATAACACTCTCCAGTTCCATCCATGTTGCTACAAAGGGCCACATTTCATTCTTTCTCATTGCCATGTAGTACACCATTGTGTATATAAACCACAATTTCTTTATCCATTCATCAGTTGATGGACATTTAGGCTTTTCCCACAATTTGGCTATTGTTGAGAGTGCTGCTATAAACATTGAGGTACAAGTGCCCCTATGCATCAGTACTCCTGTATCCCTTGGGTAAATTCCTAACAGTGCTACTGCTGGGTCATAGGGTAGATCTATTTTTAATTTTTTGAGGAACCTCCACACTGTTTTCCAGAGTGGCTGCACCAATTTGCATTCCCACCAACAGTGCAAGAGGGTTCCCGTTTCTCCACATCCTCGCCAGCATCTATAGTCTCCTGATTTGTTCATTTTGGCCACTCTGACTGGCGTGAGGTGATATCTGAGTGTGGTTTTGATTTGTATTTCCCTGATGAGGAGTGACGTTGAGCATCTTTTCATGTGCCTGTTGGCCATCCAGATGTCTTCTTTAGAGAAGTGTCTATTCATGTTTTCTGCCCGTTTCTTCACTGGATTATTTGTTTTTCGGGTATGGAGTTTGGTGAGCTCTTTATAGATTTTGGATCCTAGCCCTTTGTCCGATATGTCATTTGCAAATGTCTTTTCCCATTTTGTTGGCTTTCATTTAGTTTTGTTGATTGTTTCCTTTGCAGTGTAGAAGCTTTTTATCTTCATGGGGTCCCAATAGTTCATTTTTGCTTTTAATTCCCTTGTCTTTGGAATTACTGAGGCTGAGGTCAGAGAGGTTTTTCCTGCTTTCTCCTCTAGGGTTTTGATGGTTTCCTGTCTCACATTCCGGTCCTTCATTCATTTTGAGTTTATTTTTGTGAATGGTGTGAGAAAGTGGTCTGGTTTCATCCTTCTGCATGTCGCTGTCCAGTTCTCCCAGCACCATTTGTTAAAGAGACGGTCTTTTTTCTGTTGGATATTCTTTCCTGCTTTGTCAAAGATTAGTTGGCCATGCTTTTGTGGGTCTAGTTCTGGGGTTTCTATTCTATTCCATTGGTCTATGTGTCTGTTTTTGTGCCAGTACCATGCTGTCTTGATGATTACAGCTTTGTAGTAGAGGCTAAAGTCTGGGATTGTGATGCCTCCTGCTTTGGTCTTCTTCAAAATTACTTTGGCTATTCGGGGCCTTTTGTGGTTCCATATGAATTTTAGGATTGTTTGTTCTAGCTTCGAGAAGAATGCTGGTGCAATTTTGATTGGGATTGCATTGAATGTGTAGATAGCTTTGGGTAGTATTGACATTTTGACAATATTTATTCTCCCAACCCATGAGCTCGGGATGTTTTTCCATTTCTTTATATCTTCGTCAATTTCCTTCATAAGCTTTCTATAGTTTTCGGCATACAGATCTTTTACATCTTTGGTTAGACTTATTCCTAGGTATTTTATGCTTCTTGGTGCAATTGTGAATGGGATCAGTTTCTTTATTTGTCTTTCTGTTGCTTCATTGTTAGTGTATAAGAATGCAACTGATTTCTGTACATTGATTTTGTATCCTGCAACTTTGCTGAATTCATGCATCAGTTCTAGCAGACTTTTGGTGGAGTCTATCGGATTTTCCATGTATAATATCATGTCATCTGCAAAAAGTGAAAGCTTGACTTCATCTTTGCCAATTTTGATGCCTTTGATTTCCTTTTGTTGTCTGATTGCTGATGCTAGAACTTCCAACAGTATGTTAAACAACAACGGTGAGAGTGGACATCCCTGTCGTGTTCCTGATCTCAGGGGGAAAGCTCTCAGTTGTTCCCCATTGAGGATGATATTAGCTGTGGGCTTTTCATAAATGGCTTTTATGATGTTTAAATATGTTCCTTCTACCCCGACTTTCTTGAGGGTTTTTCTTAAGAAAGGATGCTGAATTTTTTCAAATGCTTTTTCTGCATCGATTGACAGGATCATATGGTTCTTATCTTTTCTTTTATTAATGTGATGTATCACATTGATTGATTTGTGAATGTTGAACCAGCCCTGCATCCCAGGAATGAATCCCACTTGATCATGGTGAATAATTCTTTTTATAAGCTGTTGAATTCAGTTTGCTAGTATCTTGTTGAGAATTTTTGCATCCATATTCATCTGGGATATTGGACTGTAGTTGTCTTTTTTTTACTGGGTCTCTGGTTTAGGAATCAAAGTTATACTGGCTTCATAGAATGAGTCTGGAAGTTTTCCTTCCCTTTTTATTTTTTGGAATAGCTTGAGAAGGATAGGTATTATTTCTGCTTTAAATGTCTGGTAGAATTCCCCAGGGAAGCCATCTGGTCCTGGACTCTTATTTGTTGGGAGATTTTTGATAACTGATTCAATTTCTTCGCTGGTTATGGGTCTGTTCAAGCTTTCTATTTCCTCCTGTTTGAGTTTTGGAAGCGTGTGAATGTTTAGGAATTTGTCCATTTCTTCCAGGTTGTCCAGTTTGTTGGCATATAATTTTTCATAGCATTCCCTGATCATTGCTTGTATCTCTGAGGGATTGGTTGTAATAATTCCATTTTCATTCATGATTTTATCTATTTGGGTCATCTCCCTTTTCTTTTTGAGAAGCCTGGCTAGAGGTTTATCAATTTTGTTTATTTTTTTAAAAAAACAACTCTTGGTTTCATTGATCTGCTCTACAGTTTTTTTAGATTCTATATTGTTTATTTCTGCTCTGATCTTTATTATTTCTCTTCTTCTGCTGGGTTTGGGGTGTCTTTGCTGTTCTTCTTCTGTTTCCTTTAGGTGTGCTGTTAGATGTTGTGGTTGGGATTTTTCTTGTTTCTCTAGATAGGCCTGGATTGCAATGTATTTTCCTCTCAGGACTGCCTTCGCTGCATCCCAAAGCATTTGGATTGTTGTATTTTCATTTTCATTTGTTTCCATATATTTTTTAATTTCTTCTCTAATTGCCTGGTGGACCCATTCATTCTTTAGTAGGGTGTTCTTTAACCTCCATGTTTTTGGAGGTTTTCAGACTTTCCTGTGGTTGATTTCAAGCTTCATAGCATTGTGGTCTGAAAGTATGTATGGTATGAGCTCAATTCTTGTATACTCATAAAGGGCTATTTTGTGACCCAGTATGTGATCTATCTTCGAGAATGTTCCATGTGCACTCAAGAAGAAAGTTTATTCTGATCCTTTGGGATGCAGAGTTCTAAATATATCTATCAAGTCCATCTGATCCAATGTATCATTCAGGGCCCTTGTTTCTTTATTGACCGTGTGCCTAGATGATCTATCCATTGCTGTGAGTGGGGTGTTAAAAGTCCCCTGCAATTACCACATTCTTATCAGTAAGGTTGCTTATGTTGTAATTAGTTGTTTTATGTATTTGGGGGCTCCAGTTTTTGGCACATAGACATTTATAATTGTTAGTTCTTCTTGATGGATAGATCCTGTAATTATTATATAATGCCCTTCTTCATCTCTTGTTACAGCCTTTAATTTAAAGTCTAGTTTGTCTGATATAAGTATGGCTACTCCAGCTTTCTTTTGGCTTCCAGTAGCATGATAAATAGTTCTCTCACTTTCAATCTGAAGGTGTACTCAGGTCTAAAATGAGTCTCTTGTAGATAGCAAATGGATGGGTCTTGTTTTTTTTATCCATTCTGATACCCTATGTCTTTTGGTTGGCACATTTAGTCCATTTACATTCAGTGTTATTATAGAAAGATATGAGTTTAGAGTCATTGTGATGTTTGTAGGTTTCATGCTTGTAGCGATATCTCTGGTACTTTGTCTCACAGGATCCCCCTTAGGATCTCTTGTAGGGCTGGTTTAGTGGTGATGAATTCCTTCAGTTTTTGTTTATTTGGGAAGACCTTTATCTCTCCTTCTATTCTAAATGACAGACTTGCTGGATAAAGGATTCTCAGCTACATATTTTTTCTGTTCATCACATTGAAGATCTCGTGCCATTCCTTTCTGGCCTGCCAAGTTTCAGTAGAGAGATCGGTCATGAGTCTTATAGGTCTCCCTTTATATGTTAGAGCACATTTATCCCTAGCTGCTTTCAGAATTTTCTCTTTATCCTTGTACTTTGCCAGTTTCACTATGATATGTCATGCAGAAGATCGATTCAAGTCACGTCTGAAGGGTGTTCTCTGTGCCTCTTGGATTTCAATGCCTTTTTCCTTCCCCAGATCAGGGAAGTTCTCAGCTATTATTTCTTCAAGTACACCTTCAACACCTTTCCCTCTCTCTTCCTCCTCTGGAATACCAATTATGCGTAGATTATTTCTCTTTAGTGCATCACTTAGTTCTCTAATTTTCCCCTCATACTCCTGGATTTTTTTATCTCTCTTTTTCTCAGCTTCTTCTTTTTCCATTATTTTATCTTCTAGTTCACCTATTCTCTTCTCTGCCTCTTCAATCCGAGCTGTGGTCGTCTCCATTTTATTTTGCAGCTCATTAATAGCATTTTTTTAGCTCCTCCTGGGTGTTCCTTAGTCCCTTGATCTCTGTAGCAATAGATTCTCTGCTGTCCTTTATACTGTTTTCAAGCCCAGCGATTAATTTTATGACTATTATTCTAAATTCACTTTCTGTTATATTGTTTAAATAGTTTTTGATCAGTTCATTAGCTGTCGTTATTTCCTGGAGGTTTTTTTGAGGGGAATTCTTCTGTTTGGTCATTTTGGATAGTCCCTGGAGTGGTGCAGAACTGCGGGGCACTTCACCTGTGCTGTCTTGAATAACTGGGGTTGGTGGGCGGGGCCGCAGTCAGACCTGATGTCTGTCCCCTGCCCACAGTCCTGCCCCCGGGGCCACAGTCCTGCCCCCGGGGCCACAGTCAGACTGGTGTGTGCCTTCTCTTCCCCTCTCCTAGGGGCGGGAATCACTGTGGGGTGGTGTGGTCCGTCTGGGCTACTTGCACACTGCCAGGCTTGTGGTGCTGGGGATCTGGTGTATTAGCTGAGGTGGATCGGCAAGGTGCACAGAGGCGGGAGGGGCAGGCTCAGCTCGCTTTTCCTTTGGAGATCCACTTCGGGAGGGGACCTGCGGGAGGGAGTCAGACCTGCCACGGAGGGATGGATCTGCAGAAGCACAGTGTTTGGTGTTTGCGCGGTGCCAGCAAGTTCCCTGGCAAGAACCAGTTCCCTTTGGGATTTTGGCTGGGGGATGGGCGAGGGAGATGGCGCTGGGAGCGCCTTTGTTACCCGCCAAGCTGAGTTCTGTCATCCAGGGCTCAACAACTCTCCCTCCCGTTGTCCTCCAGCCCTCCCACAATCTGAGCAGAGCTGTTAACTTATAACCTTCCAGATGTTAAGTCCCGCTTGCTGTCAGAACACACTCTGTCCAGCCCCTCTGCTTTTGCCAGCCAGACTTGGGGGCTCTGCTTGGTGGGCGGGACGCCCCTCCACCCCGACGCCCTCCCGCCAGTCCGTATATCTCACACTGCCTCTCCCCCTTCCTACCCTCTTCCGTGGGCCTCTCGTCTGCGCTTGGCTCCAGAGAATCCATTCTGCTAGTCTTCTGGTGGTGTTTTGGGTTATTTAGGCAGGTGTGGGTGGAATCTAAGTGATCCGCAGGACGCGGTGAGCTCAGCGTCCTCTACTTTTTTTTTTTTTTTTTTTTTTTTTTAACTCAGAGCATTTTGATCACAGGAAGATAAAAAAGTGGAATTTTGGTATATATGTATATTTTTGTTATAATGATGTATGATAGACTGAAAAATAATATTACCCCAGATTACATTTTATAGTGAAATTGAAATGAAAGCTGTTCAAAGAAAAAAAGAATAATTTCTTAAAATTTCTGATTGTTAAAGGAGAGCTAGCTAGTTTATGTAATTTTTTAAACTGAAGATGGCATAAATCTATTGTATTTAGATTTCATTGGATACATTTAAAAGACTGATGTGACAAGTTTATTTTAAAATTCAGTATGTAATATACTAGAAATGATATATTTTATAACTGTTTAAAACTAGGAAAATTATAGATGACAGTTTTTACAATGAGTGAGAATATAAGTAGCCTTTAAAAATTTTTAGGAGATGATACACAAGCAAATGATTTTGAAGACCAGAACTCTGGTTCTTCTTTGGCTATCAGTAACCTCTGTTTGAGGTGTTCGAGGTGAGTTGATCCAGCTTGGCCTTTGAACGTCAGCCTGTTTCGGCTGTGGCTGCTGTTGAAGTCTGTATATGTCTGTATATATGGCTGGTGTCTATGACTAGTATCTTTCTTGTTCTATTCTCTTGCCCTGGTCAAGGCCTGGTGGCTGCCATACCCCTCCTCCCCTTTGGTCTTTACTGACACTGTGGAAACTACATCTCTTAGTGGACCTCAGATTTGGGTTGTCTTCCATATATCCTTTCTCTAGCATTCCGTTATTCAAGGTCAGCTCCCTGCTATTAGTCTCTACTGCTTTCCAAAAGAAAGAATTTTCTGTTGAAAAATAGAGCAAAATTTCCTTCTATCCTTGCTATCATCAAACTACCTAGGTGATTTCTATTTGCATTTTCTTTTATAATCTCCCAACTCACTATGGAGTTTTTCCCAAGTAGGAATTTCATATTTGGGATCATAATGGGGATTTAATGAAGGTAATATGGCAATGAGTATCATACAGGTTGGGCATTATGGAGAGAGATGTGAGGTAAAAATGAGGCAAATTTGCAGAAAGTCTGAAAAGCACTGAAACCACTGTAGAGCCCCAGGGTTTGTAGAACACAATGGCTCAAGCAGGAACAGATTTTATGGCTTAGGCTCCTTCTTGAGATGCAACTGCATTTTCCCATATAATTTGATGCCTAATTGTACTCCTGCACTGAGTAGATACATTTACAGCACCATGTAATTGTGATTTATTTCAAAGCTCTTCATCCCTTACATATCAACAGACCATATTTAATTGTTGAAACTATTTGTGATATTTTCTGACTGGCCATGACTAGATTTTGAGTAATTTAAAAGGCAACTTAATATTGCTCATTCTAAAGAATATCTAAATAGTAACATTTTTTATGTATTATCACATAGCTCACAAAGGTATTGAAAAGTCACTAGGATTTTCTACCAGTGCTGATCATTCCTTTAACGATCAAGGAAAAAGATTGAAAACATCCCTATCCATTGGAATCAGTAATTTAATTTCTAAGAATTTATCCAGAAAAACAATTAAGAATATATATGTTTATAAGGCATTAGCTGTAGGATATACAAAATCACATTACTCAGAAGAATAAAAACACAGGCAAAACATTAATGTTTGACATAATATGGCATACTACAGAATCATTAAAATGATATTGTAAAAATGTATTAATTGACATAGGAAAATTTATTATTGATAGGAAAATTTGGTTTATGATTCTAACTTTATGGTAGCTAATTAAATATCTTAGTATCTAATCATACGAAAGGGGAAAAGTAGAGGAATATGTACAAAAATATTAATAGTGCTGTTTCTTTGGCAAGTATTTGCTTTTCCCCTTACAGGGAATATGTGTTACTTTTGTTATAAAATTGAAATTATTACAATTAGAGACTTATTTGAATGACACAAAAATTATCCATATGAATTCCTGTGTGCCATAACGGGAAGACATGAAAATATGAATTTCATGAGTAACACAAAGATCAGAATTTAAGTATATAGAATTAAATAAACTTATCAAGTGGTATAGCAAAATAAAGAATAGAAGAAAAAGAAAAAGCTCTAAAAAACCCCAAACAATCTCTAGCTTATCTGCTGGAGAAACAAAAGCATATCCAGAGACAGAGGTTTGCTTATATAATGAATTCCTACAGAGAATAGTGAGGACCCATAAAAGTAAAGCAAGGCCCCGTGCCTTGATGAACTAACAGTCCATAGGACTAGACTACAGTTGTGGTTTAAATATCTGGAAATATGCTGTGGATTTGAGAAAATGAGAATTTCAGTCAGACTGAGTGACCAGATAAACAATGCTCGTGGAAATGATATTCAACTGAATTATTTTTGAGTTAATGTTTGTATTTCCCTGATTATAAGGGAAAGATTATAACTAAAGTTATAACTAAAGGTTACCTATAGTTGAAAAATTTAAAAACATAAGAGAGAAATAAAACAAATAATAATCACATACCATCATGTTAGTTTTTTTCTCCTTCTCTCCCTCTTTTCCTCAACAGCTAGACTCATAAATATATAAACATACATATTTATGGTACTATAAGATCAAACTACAGAACTATCAATTTACTTAATTGTCATGTGCACTGCTGGTATGTTTTCTTAATTTGTTGTCCATTGACTTTTATTATGATAGTGCACAGGATTCATTTATTCTTCCATCCGCTGAAAAATGTTTATTGAGCTCCTATGTTGTAGCAGACCCTATTCCACAGTTCTAGAGCCATCAGTCTATAGAAAACAAAGATCCTTGACATAAAGGAGCTTACATTTTCGTAGAGGGGGAGGGGAAAGGCAGGCAAAAACAATTAATGTAAATAAATAAATTATAGTGCATGTGAAAGATGGTAGATTCTGGGAAAAAGAGAAAAGTGAAAAAGAAAAAAAAACAGCACAGGGAGTGGAGAGCTGGCCAGTGGTTACCATTTAAAGAGGGTGGTACTTCTCCTTGAGAAGATTAACAGTAAGCAGTCATAGGATTAGAGGGAATGAGCCATTTGGATAGCAGGGGAAGACCATTCCAGAAAGGAGAAACAGCAGTGTTAAGGCTGCTGTGCAGCGGGAACAATAGCAAGGAGACAGGTGTAATTGGTACAGAGTGACTCAAACGAGCGAGTAGTATAGGATGAGTTAGAGAAATAATGGGCACGGGGCCAGGTTGGGGAACTGTGAGGACTGTGACTTTTATACTGAGGGAATTGGGAAGGTATTGCAAGGTTTTTTATAGGGGAATGATAAGATCTGAGTTCTGCTTTAAAATTATTTTCAATATTTATTTTTGAGAATGAGAGACACAGTGTGAGCAGAGGAGGGGCAGAGAGAGAGGCAGACACAGAATCTGAAGCAGGTTTCAGGCTCTGAGTTATCAGCACGGAGCCTGATGTGGGGCTTGAACTCATGAACTGTGAGATCATGACCTGAGCTGAAGTCAGATGCTCAACCAACTGAGCCACCCAGGCACCCCTGAGTTCTGTTTTAAAATAATCATTGTAGGTACTGGATGAGAAAGAATCAGAAGAGAATGAAGGGGGTTGTTAGGAGATACTAGAAATTGCAGTTGAAGCAGTGCCGACCTTAGATGATGATGGTGTATACAAGATAAGGAGTGAATATGGTCAGAAGCCAGATTTTGGATCTGTTTGAAATGCAGAGAAAATGGATTTCTTGGCTGCCTGAAATTGGGTATGAGGGATACTCTAAGCCTTTTGCTCTGAGCAAATGAAAATGTGGAAGAGTAGGTTTAGAGAAGTAAGATGTTAAGAGTTCAGTTTCAGATATGTCTTACAGTCAAATGTTTCATGTCACTTAGAATCAAATATGCCTAAATACACATTTTTTTATAACTTCTAAGTATTGTCTTAATTAAGATGGTTTCTATAAGCTTTACATTGTTGTTACTGTGTTCTAGAAACTTTTATTTTAAAACTTAAACATTTTTGTCTTTAATCCATTTGAAATTTATTTTTTTTGTATGTTGAGATAAGGGTTCAAGTTTTTTTATCCAGATATTTAGCCAGTTATAAAAGCAGCATGTAGTAGCTTAGATAAGTCATTGAATAGAAATTTGCCTTTGACATACATTACATTATCATATAAAGGAGAATTATTTTGAAATTTTCTATGTTTTGTATTTGCCTATTCCTCATGAATACCGTGTTGATATTTTCAGTGGTTTTATAGCATGTTATGGTTTCCGGTGTAGCTAGTCCTCCTGATTTTTTTTCTCATCACCTTTTTTTTGGCACTTTCCAGATATTTATTTTTCCAAATGCATTTGAACATAGTTCAAAAGTAATAGTTCCAAAGTCCTAAGTAATATTAACATTGTAACTAGAATTATATTGAATATAAGTTAATTTTGAGGAAATTGAATTTAATTCATATTAAGTCCTCATCAAAGAACATGGTATGTCTTTCCATGGATCTAGCTTTGTTATATCCTTTAAAAACGATTTTCAGTTTAATAATTTAGCTTTAAAATTTTGCAAAAAGATATATTAGTTTTCTTCATAAAGGTTTTTATTTCTCCATAAATACATTACCAAATGTTCTATGGTTGTTGGCATGATGAATAAAATATTTTTTTCATTTCCATTTCCGTGTTATTGTTTATATAGAGGAAAAGCTATTGACAAAGTTTTTTTATAGCTTATTATTGCTTACTGTGCAGTTACCTTACCTAATTCTCTTGTTAATTCTTTGAGGACTTTCTCGTTGGTTTGTTTTGTGTTTTAACTGGATTCTTACAAGTGTTCTCTATGAATAATCATACCACCAGAAAACAAACAACAGTATTTTATCTTTCTTATGATTTTTGTAATAATTCTTTTCTTACTGCATTTGCTAGGACATTCATAATGGTACTAACAACTGATGGAATAGAAAAAATAAAAATGTTTTTAGTGTTTTACTAGAGTACTATTTGTTCCTGGTTTTCAGTAGTCCTCAATCATATTTAGTTTCCTCCTTTTTTTTTTTTTTAAAGTTTATTTATTTATTTTGAGAGAGGGACCAGGAGAGGGGCAGAGAGAGAGGGAGAAAGAGAGAGTATCCCAAACATACAAGCTGGGTACAGGGCTCAAACTCAGGAACAGTAAGATCATAACCTGAGCCGAAATTAAGATTGGGAAGCGGGGTGCCTGGGTGGCTCAGTTGGTTAAGTGTCTGACTTCTGCCCCTCCCCTGCTTGTGCTCTGCCTCTCTCTCTCTTTCTCTCTCTCTCTCAAAAATAAATAAATATCAAATAAAAAAAAGAGTGGGATGCTTAATGGAATGAGCCACCCAAGAGCCCCTAGTTTCCTCTTTCTTTTAAGGGGTTTTAACAGTGTTAATCTTTTTTTTTCTTTAATGAAATGTCTTTTTAGCTTTTATTGATATTTAGTTTTTCTGTAATTTTTGATGTAGTAAATATGTCACTTGATTTTATAATACTGAAATACTCTGGCATTACTAAAACAACTTACCTGGTCATACTACATAACTTTTTATTGAAAATTTGCTAAATCAGATTTAACAATTCACTAGAGGGAATCAGTAGTGAATTTGAGATAATAGAAGAAAGAGTCAGTGAATTGGACATAGGTCAATAGAAATTCTACAATCTCAAAAACTGATATGAAAATTTTTGCTTTTTTCATGTTTATTTTTTATTTTTGAGAGAGGCAGAAAGCATGCACAAGTCAGGGAGGGGCAGAGAAGGAGGGAGACAGAGAATCTGAAGCAAGCTCCAGGCTCTGAGCTGTCAGCACAGAGCCTGACAGAGGACTCAAACCCACGAATCGAATCGTGAGATCATGACTTGATCCGAAATCAGACACTTAACCGACTGAGCCACCCAGGCGCCCCTAAAAATTTTTGCTTTTTATTGAAAATTTTTAGCATTTATATTTATTTGCTGATATAATATAGCTAGGTTTTACTTTTTTTTTTAATTTTATTTTTTTAGTGTTTATTTATTTTTGAGAGAGAGCAAGAGAGGGGCAGAGAGAGAAGGAGACACAGAATCCGAAGCTGGTTCCAGGCTCTGAGCTGTTAGCACAGAGCCCGATGTGGGGCTCGAACTCACAAACCATGAGACCATGACCTGAGCTGAAGTCAGATGCTTAACTGACTGAGCCACCCAGGTGCCCCTACCAGGTTTTACTTTTGACCTAATCTTTTATATACTACTAAGTGCTAGATTATAAACTAGATATTATTCTAACCTTTTTGAGATCACAGTCAAGTGGACAAATACAGATCATTAGGAAAATATTTTCAACACCTGTTCTATGAAGTGATCTGATAGGGCAGGTTATAGTATTTTACTTTTAGTCTCTCTGTATCCTTAGGTTTCATGTGTATCTTTTTCATAATCTAGTTTTGGTGATCTGTGATTCAACTAAAATACATAGTATATTTATCTTTAATATAATTTATTATATATTAGAATTTAAACCTCCCATTTAATTTAGTTAATCTACTTGGGATCTCTTGGAGACTCTTACATATTTGTATTGATGTCTAAATTAATTTTAAAACATTTTCAAAGTTTTTAGTTATTTTCTCTTTAAATAATGTCTCTATTTGATCCTTAATTCTCTTCTTCTGAATTTTGATTACTTTCTCACAGTAGTCTTTCACCCTTTTTCCCTATTTTCTATATTTTTGTCTTTATGCAGCACTCAGAATGCTTTCTTCAAACCTATATTTCAATTCAATAATTCTCTCCTTATCTGTATTTAGTTTACCTTTGAAACATGACCACTGAGTTACTTATTTATTCTGTTTTCTATTCTAGAATATATATTTTGTTTTTAAATCTTTGATGTCACATTTTATAGCTTATAGTTTTATAGTCAGTGTCTTAGTTGTTTAAATATAGACATAGGATTGTTTATTGTATAATATGCATTTATATCTAAAATCTGAATTCTCTGTAAGTATGTCACGGTTGTTTGTTATTTTTGTTGGTTCTTGCTCATGAGGACTACTATCCTTGTGTGACTCATCATCTTTAGCTGTGTGCTGCACAATGTATTTGATAAAAATCTTTTCAGAAATAAATTGAAGTCTGTAATGGAAATACTTTTGTCCAGAGAAGATTGGCATTGGTTTTTGCTAGAAGACTGTAGTCACAACTTCCAATACTGACTTAATCCATTTTCAAGATTTAAAATCTTCCTGGATAACGTAGGAGATGAAAATCTAAATATAAATCCAAGTAGGATATACTTCATCCTCACTTTAAGATTATCGTCCATTGGGCTAAGTTTCCTGTTCAGCTCAGCTTCCCACCATATACATGCCTGGTTTGATTTCTGTCCCCTCTTCCTGGTGAAGTTGACAAAACAAATGTTATAATTTCCCTGGATCAACAAATTCTCTTAGGACAAAAGCAGATTCCAAACCAGCTTTCTCTGTTAGTCCTCAATTTCCCTTGCCTTTGGGCCTGATAATTTGTATTGTATTGTCTCTTTGTTGCCACTTACTTTTTT
The DNA here is from genome assembly GCF_018350215.1 of Panthera leo. NCBI lineage: Eukaryota > Metazoa > Chordata > Mammalia > Carnivora > Felidae > Panthera > Panthera leo. Next base: position 59,374,825 of record NC_056695.1, on the reverse strand, counting down.
TTTTTTTTTTTTTTTTTTTTTTTTAGCGTTTATTTATTTTTGAGACAGAGAGAGACAAAGCATGAACGGGGGAGGGTCAGAGAGAGGGAGACACAGAATCTGAAACAGGCTCCAGGCTCCGAGCTGTCGGCACAGAGCCCGACGCGGAGCTCGAACTCACGGACCGCGAGATCATGACCTGGGCCGAAGTCGGCCGCCCAACCGACTGAGCCACCCAGGCGCCCCTCCACTTAGATACTTTTAAGACTGTGTGTATGTATATTTTATCTAGCTCTTTAAACCTCAGAGGTCAGGAATGTATTTGTAGGCAGGAATAGAGAACTACAAGTCTTTGGGTTTCTGGAAATATTTCTCTGACATTATAAACCTTTGCCAAGGCTGATATTCACCTGGTTTCCATGAGTCATTTACAGACAGTTTCCATTCTTATTGGTTACTGCTGTATTTTGTCCATCAGTCTGATTAAACATCATACATACTGAATGGATTTAGATATGCTTAATATTACCCTTTTCCTCTACTATTAAAAGGAAAAAAACCCTATAGCACCGATACTATAAAGTTATCAATGCAAAGATGTTAGGTAAGAAAGGAAGGAAACCATAAAATCTTAGCAATGTCAATTTTCTTTCTGTGCCTAAGGATCCATCAAAGAGATTAACTGCCCTGTAACCACAAACAATGCCAATTGTTATGTTTAAGTCTTTCTCTGAAAGTGCTGTGGGGATTTGCACATAACCTCTGAGATTCTACAGATTTCTATATAAATTATGTTCGCTTTTCATAAAGAAAGATTTGGAATTTTTAAATGGCAACTTATGTCAACACACACATTTTAACTTTTTCTTGATTTTGTTGCACTACTTATTCATTAATAGCAAATAATAGATAAAACCCTGCTGGGAAACTATTCCACTAGTCCCAGGAAAATAATTTCCAACCTTATGTGTTCACATAAGTATCTGAAATTTAATTACTGTTTGGTATTGTGAATAGTTCATTAAAAGAGAACACAAACACATACATAAAAATAAAATAAGAAAGCCTGAGAAAAATGTAAATATATGATTAAATAGCTAAATATGCTTATATTTAAAATTTCTACCTGAAAGAATGATGTAGAATGAGAATGCTAGTAAAGCTATTAACCTGAAAGAAAGATAACATTTGGCTTGAATTTTGACCTTGTTGCACCTGTAGGAATTTCTTTGAGGTGTGGAGATTTATGAGATGAGATGAACTGTATCAGAAAAGCTGCTTTAAATTGGGAAATGAAGGTTGTAATATTTTCTGCACGTGTTTAGAATTAAATTTCAGAAAAACCCCAGTAGTAATTGGAACTGCATACAAATGTGATTCTTCTTTTATGGGGAAAAGAAAACAACAATAGAAAAAATACAGCAAGGGCAGCAATGGGAATATACATGGTTTAAATTGAAATGAAATGTCATGGGTGGGCATAGTATCTTTTTCGATCGTTAATATTTGTCACGTGTTACCTAACAAACACACATACTCTCCAACACATACTCTTAGCAATGATAATTTATCTATTTGATGATTGATCTAATATTTTTATATAGTATATGACTACATAAATTATGGGACTGAATCACTTTTAAAGTTACTTTAGTTGTCACTTGACTAAGTCAAGACTTAGTCACTCTGGAAAGATAAATGATCTAAAAGTCTCAGAAAAACTCTGAATGGACACTGATTTCATTTGCTTTTTTCAGGTTGCTGGAAAATAATTTCCTTGATAACTTCTCTCACTTACATTGTGATTTATGTCAATATTATTTTTCCCTTTTGTAAATAAGTTAACTAAAATAAGTTCATTAACTTAATTGTTTAGGGTTTCATAGAAAAGTGCTGGCAAAGTTGGCAACAGAACATACAAAATTAAAAAATTTCTTAAGGGGAGAAAGCAAATGAGCACTACCATGCAGATTGCCTAAAAATGGATGTGTGCTCATGCATATGAGTGCACCCAGACATCTTCTGACAAAGGTCTATTCTGGGCACTTGATATACAATTTGGAAGTTACAGTGGTTCATTAGGTAGAAAAATGTATTCAAAACAGAAAACAAAGGTGCAAGTAATGTGAGAATACCTTATATTAGAATATCTAAATCATTAACTCCGGGGGTGCCTGGGTGGTTCAGGCAGTTGAGCATCTGACTCTTAATTTCCGAAAAGGTCATGATCCCGGGGTTGTGGGATGGAGGCCTGCATTGGGCTCTGCACTGAGCATGGGACTTGCTTAAGATTCTTTCTCTCTCCCCCTGCCTTTGCCCTTCCCCCACTTGTGCATGTGCTTGCTCTGTCTCCGAAAACAACAACAACAACAAAAAAAACCAACACGAAAAACTCATTTAATCATTAAGTCTTCTAAAACAGTCTCAATGGATTGGCTTTTAAGACTGTAAAGCAAATGTTATTATTTTTATATGTTTTGATTATTTTAAATTACTAGATTCACACATATTACAGTCTAATATATTTTCTACATCCATTTCCTAGCTTTCCCAATATTAATTATGGAGTTGTGAGTATTGTACTTGTTAGTCCTGCATGGGACATTCAGATCCCATAGCAATCAACTTCTACCAAACTGGTACTTCAGAAAAGTCTTTGTATACCTAGCTAGTTTTTTTTTTTTTCTTTTACATGCTGAGATTTTTCTGAGATAGGAATATTAATAAATATTTATTGAATATAGTATGCCTATGATAATGTAAAAAATGAATCCATTGTCTTAATCGTGAGCATTTTAGAATCGCATAAAAGTAATCCCCAAGATAGCTCCAAGACATAAAAACAGAGCTGAATTGAACTGCTCAATCTAATGTAAGTGGAAAACCTCAACTCCTTTCAAATCCTTTCCCAGAGGAAGCCTGGGGAAAATGATGGCTATTAAAAACAAAATCAATGGTAGTACTTGTTTTAAGATCCCAGCTGTTTGAAGATAAACCCTTGCCCAAACTGAATCCATTACTACTTTAATTTCAGACAGAATTTCTTTGTATTTTAGAATAAGCGAATGAAGGGAAGGAATGATCCCACTGACACATATTTTAAGACTTCTTGGGAGGTCATACATACATGGCATAAACTTCTGAAAGCCTAAAGAAAAACTCAGAAATAACATCCAGTATAGGCATAAATAGCAATCAAAGACAAGCTTTCACCTTAAAAAGGCAAAAGGTAGGATGAATCATGTCTCAACTTACTCAGTGTTTTTTTTTTTTTTTTTTTTGCCAGGCTGTGACAGTGACAGGATGATTTTATACCCTTGTTGCATTTGGTGGAAAGAATAACTTGATATTGAGTTAAATTTGAAAAGCCTTTCCCACACAGTGCATAAATCATGGGCATCCTGACAGTCCATATGTAACACCATTAAATAGCCTCTGTAGCTATAAAAGCTAAGTGTTTTCCTTAGGGCATAAAAGTGGAATTTCACTTTAGCAGTTACAGTTCAGGAAAAAAAAATCACTGCTTCCTACACTTTCTGAACCCTGATGAATCCTTATTGACATAACCAAAAGGCCAATACCAGATGATTCTAGAGCAAAGCTTTCCTTTGAAGTTTACTTTTATTTTTATTTTTTCAGTGGTTCCTGCAGCCAGAAAACGTAGAGATATTTTTGTGTTGAGCATATGCAGAGCAGAAAGGTGCACAATTCCAGGGGCAATATTCGCAAGGAATAAAATGTGTGTGAATGGCACTCCTTAGAGGTCAACATTGTAATCCCTGTGAATGCTGCGCCCAGGTTCCACAAATATTTTATACATTTCTCAGGCTCCCTTTTTCCCTGGCTTCAAGGAAGGCAGCTCTGGTGGAAGAGACAGGAGGAGAAGTGACAGTGTGCTGAAGAAAGCTCATGCCGGATGGCAAGAATAGATTGTGAAATACTCATTAATTTTTCGTGCAGGTTGTTAACTCTTAGTACTTTGAAATCAGCCATGTTAGAAGTATTTACACCATAGAAGTTGACAAACACTACAAATTGGGGATATTTTGCAGAGGAAGAACTTGATTTATCAGCACACCACTGAACCTGAGTACTTCTCCCCTTCTGTGTCTATCTGTGCTTCAGTTATCATCCCTAGCAGTGCTGCTTTCTCCTTAGTGGTCCCACTGTGGGTGGAGAACTTTCCAAAGAGGCTTTGTTTCCCACCAGGTAGCTGAATTGTTTCCACCTTCCAGCAGGAGGCTCCAGCTCCCTTGTTCCTTCCATCCTTAGGAATGGTAGCAGTTTCATGCTGCTGCTAAGTCTGGGTGGCCTCACAATCCTCTGCTTAGCCTTTCAGCTCTTTAATTACCAGTATATTCAGCCCCCTGCATTATTGTCCCTCTTCTTTACCTAGAGTGGCTTCTGATTTCTACCTGGGCTATTGTTACCATTTCACATTCCCCGTCTTTTTCAATTCCGATATGCATTCAGAGGGACAGTGTATTTTACTGAGTTGTAGGCTGCATTATGGATGCCTGAGCTCTAGGTAAAATTTTCCTAATAGTTATATTATTTTCAGACCATAACCCAGACTAAGGCTGGGTTAGCCAATCATATCCTATTTAGGCCAGTGAATCTTGGACCTTGTAACACAGAGTTTGTGACTTCCATTTATTGATTAAGATTTTGTTATTTGAACCATATACCAGGAACTGTATCAATTAGTTCTATAGCAGAAAGATGAATAAGAAAAGATCCTATTCATTTTTCTTTTTTCTTTTTATTAGGCGTGATGATTTCCTAATACCATTTGATGAAACATACTGTGATTGCTCTTCTGTCTGTTACTACATGATTAAGATGATGAGCCACATTAGGGAAACAATCTTATGTTTCCTATTAACTTCAGTATTCCCATATCCCAACATATAGTGAGGACCCAATGTGGAATTGAATTAACTCCTTTTCATTTTTTAAAATTTCAGCAGAAATGTCATCTCCTCTAAAAAGAGGTTCCACGGTCTTCTGGTATTGCAGTTACTATTATATTTTAAAATTATTTGTTTAAAGATCTCACTCACCCTCTCATTGAGCATTCTTGGAGAAAATCGGGAACATACAAATGGGCTCAATATATTCATAGATAAATGAATGGATAAATGAATGTATAAGGAATTCACAGTCTGATCAGATTATCAAGACAGGAGCAATTATGATTCCCAATAAGGACTAGACTTGTGTTAAAAAATAGCCAAGAGAGTTACATGTAGTAGTGCACTCACCTGTCTAAATGCAGATCGACAAGGCAAGCTGCCACAGTGCTGATTCTTGTTGAAACTTGAGGGCCTGGAGCTGAGTACATTGGCAAGATGCCTTGCCTTCCATAGATGGATCTAGTTTCAGTTCTCTGCCCTTTTACATTTTACCCTTCCCATGACAGTTAACCAGGCTATTTCAGGAGAACCTTGAGAGATGAGTGTGTACTTAATCATCTAGCCATTCATTTGGCTAATAGTAAGTAACTGGTATCAAGTACCTTCTCAATACAGACAAATAAAACCCAACCTCTACCCTTAAGGAGCTCAGAGTCCATTAGAAGCATAAACACTGAAAAAAGACATTTCTACACTATATGATAGAGAGTATTTGCTTGACTTAGGAAAACAAAATAATATTGTCAAAGTTCGTGATCAATACAACTCCTGAACAGAAGTATGATGTCCTTCTTCTAGGATGACACTAGAGCTGCTTTGTCAGCTTGTGCATAATTTAACTCTGAACATGGCATTTATTGTGAGAGGTGAGCATTTGCTCTCTTGAAGCCATCTTGTTTTTAGGAAAATCTCATTCCACGACTGAAAGGAAAGCATGCATGTCCTGCTTCACATTCATTATCTGGTAGCATTGCTTACATGTTTTGTTTTTTTTGTTTTTTGTTTTTTTTTTTTTTTTTTTTTTTTTTTTTAGCAATGTAGATCTTTTGTAGCAGTGTAGGTATTTTGAGGTTAAAAAATGGTATGGCATTGAATACTAAAGATGGAAAAGGAGATTATAATTGTATTATGTAGAACTTTACCAACAATTAAACCCCAGGAATGACATAGGTGGAATAGATGCCAAACTTTCTACTTTTCCTGCTTTAGAGCAGAAAGTCTAATTCTAACTTCCAAAAGACTTAGCACACATACAAAATGTGGAAGGACTAAACTAGCTCCAAATGCTGTCTAACAAACAATCACAAGTCTTCTGTGGCATACGACCATAAACTAAACATTTATTTAGCCAAAGCCGTTACATGATCAAGCCCCATGTCAAAGCTGGGGAGATTATAAGCTTATATGATAAAAGACAAGAACACAGAAAGGGGTGAATTGGGGGGGGGGGCATTAATATAATCAGTCTACCACACTCTTTTAATTTGCCATTTGAGGAATCTGTTGACAGTGTCATATAGTAAAACTGTTTCAATGAAAATAAAGCTAGTGGCGAGCACCAGTGTCTTCCCTATTATTGAGTAGACATTTATTATGTTTTAGTTTAATAATCAAGAGTCTATTTTGGGCTAGCTACTGCACTAAGGAGTTGGGATACAGTGATGACTCAGACATATTTTTATGCATAGTATACACTTACTGAGAAATTTACACATTCACACATTCACACGTAATTGTGTACTCAGTGGTCCTTAGTTTAGTCTTAACGAGTGAATGATGAGCTCAGAAACTTTGTCAAAGAAGCTTCTAAGAAAATGTATTTGTTAATATACCTTCAGTGACTTTTGATAAGTTACAGTAGGAATCAAAACTTACCGTGAACTTGGCATTTGTGAGTACTATGGTAAATATAGCAGGGCCCTAAGGCTTTATGGAATGATTCTTTTCGCTTCATTCTCTGGTGAATAATCAACAGCTTTTGACTCTAGGTGATGTAAATTATTATAGTGTCTGGACTTCATTTTAATACATTTTGAAAGGTTGGATGACTCCTTTACTCCACAAAGGAGTCATTTCACGCACAGCATGTACTCCTGGTCTAGGTAGAGGCTGCATTTAATAGTTTACAAGTACTTCTGGAGAGTGGATTTATACTGCTTGTTTTCACTGAGCTTTTTTTTTTTTAAATTTTTTTTCAACGTTTTTTATTTTAGTTTTGGGACAGAGAGAGACAGAGCATGAACGGGGGAGGGGCAGAGAGAGAGGGAGACACAGAATCGGAAACAGGCTCCAGGCTCCGAGCCATCAGCCCAGAGCCTGACGCGGGGCTCGAACTCACAGACCGCGAGATGGTGACCTGGCTGAAGTCGGACGCTTAACCGACTGCGCCACCCAGGCGCCCCATCACTGAGCTTTTTGACAGACTCCCGTCTTTATCACCAGAAGATGTGTTAGGTGGCAGTAAACAAGAAAGGATAAACAGGCCCTTAACTAAATTTTTCAATGATGCATAGACTACTCTAGGCTGATCCTACCCTAAATCAATATTGTATGGTTCTCTAATAACTCAGAAGAACCAAAAGGAACATAAGTACCACACTGATTTACATGGCCGCCTTCCCCCTCTCCGCCCCCCCCCCCCCCCCCCCACTCCGGGCATTCATGACAGTGGCAATGTTCCAGAACATCTCTTCTGCTTTGATAACTCCTAAGTTAAGGAGGACATAGTATTACGGGGCTGCTTTGGAGAACAGTATTTTATATTCCTTTGGAGAAAAATGCATAGACTCTTTAAAAAGCCTGTTTTAGCATGTGTTAATGGCTGCACATCTGGGAATGTCAGTACCAGCTTTAGGAGGATTTCTTTCTATTCCTGTTCTGCCACATGGAAATGTGAGATCTGAAATATTATTTCATTAGCCTGCATACTTTTTTAGATATGTGTTCTGAATAGGCATTTGCCCAGTCTGTGAGAATAAGCATGTCTTTTCCATGGCAGCATGGGGGGATAGTCATTAGGAATTTAGTATGCTGGAAACAAGTAGTAAGGTCTCCTTTTATAGGACAATTTGGTAATCCTAGCATTGGGGAATTCTTCAAGGTGCATGTGGACTTTGCGCTTTTCCTAACAGAAGTTTACTAGCAGACATAGAATGACTTTCACACTCTGCAGAGAACGATTTTATCCCCTCGGCAGCCCAATTGCTGCCACACCAAGTTTCAATTAGAATTAATGAAGAAGAAAGATAATGAATATAGGGAGAACATATGGAAGACTTAAAGTTTCTAAACTGTCAAAAATCTTATATTAGATATTCGTTTAAATATCTTACCTATACAGAATTGGCAAAGTTTGTTAATTGATTTGAGATATATAGATATAAAAATTATATTAATTGTATATATTTTTCCCCTGTGCACTGTTTCTGTGATTATTTCAAACAGGAGTGAAGACTTATTAACTTTTCTTTCTTTCTTTTTTTTTTTTTTATTATGAGTTAGACACATGTAGAAGTGTTTTGTACTATTTGCTCATTTCATTCACATAACAACCATATGAAATAGGTACTGTATTTATCCCATTTGACTGTGAGGAAATCAGACATAGGTAAGTAATTTGTGTGGAGTTCCATGCCTAGCACTTGATGGGGAAAGCATTAAAAAAAAATTCAAGGCATTCAGAAACAGACATTTTGGATTATAATTCACTTAGCCACATTTAGCCATGCATTTAACCACTACACGATACTTCCTCTCTAGAACAGTGTTTTCCAATGGGGCATGCTCATCAGAATCACCAGAAATTTGGAAGAGAAAATACTGATTTCCCAAGGCACCACAGCCTTCACATTTGAGTCTCTCTGTCTCTTTTTTCTTAAATTTCTTCATGTTTATTTATTTTTTTTTTGAGAGAGAGAGACAGAGTGTGAGCGGGGAGAGACAGAGGGAGAGGGAGACACAGAATCTGAAGCAGGCTCCAGGCTCTGAGCTGTTTGCACGGAGCCCGACGTGGGGCATGAACCACCACAAGCTGTGAGATCATGACCTGGGCCGAAGTCAGACGCCTAGCTGACTGACCCACCCAGACGCCCCATCACGTTTGAGTCTCTATATGTAAGGTCTGAGCATTAGCCCCACATTTTATGAGAGGATCCCCTGGGCCTCCCTTATTCATACTTCTCTCTACAGGTTGAGGATTCCTGGGAGTGAGGGTGCATGCCCTCCTAGAGCTTGTGCCTGTTCTTTCAGACCACATTCTGGGTGCTCATAATTCCTAAATTCCCTGGTCAAGTGGTTCTGTGTTCAGGGATGACCTCTGGATGGCATTCTGTGTTGTCACTGTGCAAACCTCTAGGTACAAGGGGTGACCAAAGGGTTGCTGTTTGTGGGGAGTGTGGACAGAGCTTGGATATGTAGTGTTGGATGTTTGCATATGCCTTGGTCTATTCAGGCTGCCATAATAAAATACCGTATATTGGGTGGTGTAAAAAACAGAAACTTATTTTCTTTCACTTTGGAGGTCAGAAGTCCAAGATCAAGGTTCTGACCACTTTGGTTTCTGCTGAGGGCTCTCTTCCTCGCTTGCAGAGGGCCATCTTCCCCTTATGTCCTCACGTGACCTTTCATCAGTGTGTGTGGGAAGGGGATTGTGGAGAGATGGGGGCAGGGGGAGGGAGAGAAAGAGCTCTCTGATGGCTCTTCTTACAAGGGCACTAATCCTATTGGATCAGGGCCCTGCCCTCATGAGCTCATTAACTTGATTACTTCCTTACTTCAAATACAGCCACACTGGAGTTTGAGGTTTCAACATATGGATTTTGGGGGGAAGCAAATATTCAGTCCACAACAACACATATGTGCATGAGACCCCTTCATAGTCAGGGGTGGAGTCAGAGCAGTGAGAAAAAGGGGGAACGCCAGGGGATGGGGTAGGAGTTAGATCTACCAGCACCTTGTATTCTGGTGTGGAACTTCACAGAGTCCAGTACGTCTGTATTTGAGTCAATTCTGTAAGTTGGTAAGAAGTTAGTAAAACTAAACACGTTTAGCAGTGTGTTATCTTGCTTTTAACTTAAAAAATTTAAGCCTAAATTTTTTTGGGCTGAAGCATTAGAGATAGACCTACTCCTTCCTCTGTTGTCATTGAGAACTCTGAGGATATTGTACTCTCTGCCTGAACCTCTGTTATCTGAGGAATTAGGAGAATTGGTTTACCTAATCAACAGTGTTTGGTATAGTCATTGGAATTTGGATAGAAATGCTTTTTTTATAAATCACATAAAATTGTTTATAGTGAAGCTTCATATTGGAAATCTTATTAGTGTAGGGGCACCTGGGTGGCTCACTAGGTTAAGCCTCCGACTTCAGCTCAGGTCATGATCTCACGGTTCATCAGTTCAAGCCCCACATTGGGCTCAGTGCTGTCAGCTCAGAGCCTGTTTTGAAACCTCTCTCTCTCTCTCTCTCTCTCTCTCTCTCTCTCTTTCTCCCTCCCCCCCCCCTCCCCCCTCTTCCTCCCTCCCTCTCTGCCCCAGCCCTCTGCATGAGTGGCTCTCTCTTTCTCTCTCAAAAATAAATAAGCATTTAAAAAAATTCTTAGAAATCTTATCAGTGTAAAGTGTCCTCACCAATGAGTTTGACCATGTTTTTTAAAAAAATAAGTTAACAAGCAAAAAAATCTAAGCCCCAGACAAAAATCTTTATAGATCCTCAGAGAATGCACTATGTATTAGCAGAAATATAGCAAATTGCTGGGCATTTCTTTTTTTTTTTTTAATTTTCAATGTTTATTTTTGAGAGAGAGATAGAGAAAGAGAGAGAGAGAAAGCATGTGTGAGTGTGGGGGGGGGGGGGGGTTGGGGCTGAGAGAGAGGGAGACACAGAATCTGAAGCAGGCTCCAGGCTCTGAGCTGTCAGCACAGAGCTGGGCATTTCTGCTCAGTTTTCTACTTATTTCCATTTTGTAAAATGGAAAGATGAGCCCTCAGAAAATTAATGACCTCTCTGATATGTGTTCTATTCCTCCCAATCCCTCAATATTTGGCCCATTGCTCCCTTGGTAAGCATTCTCCCCACACAGTGTTCACATGCCCTTCTTCCTGTCTTCCCCTCTTGCCACTCTATTAAAAACACACTTAAATAAAGAGCTGACTTCAGTTCATTGAACTTTGCCTATAGTTTTTACCTTTAGTGCAGTGAAATTTAGTCATAGTATAATACCATTTATAATTGCACTTTAATTTTTTTGTTTTCTAATGTAAACTGTTATTAAGATATTTTTGCTTTGACTGCCCAGAATCTGAACCCTAACTCTGTCCACAAGTTAACTCACATAGTTGCCACCTTTATGCTATCATTATTGATTTTTTATTATCTATTTATTAACTTACAACCTTATCTCTTTTTCTCTTAGTTCTTTTGTATCATAATTTTAGACAGAGGTGAAGTGTGTATCAATCAGTGAATACATAAAATATGAAACTTTTAAACTTTATAGGATAAAATGCTTCTCATCCTTCTATTGTAAGTATTTTTTATATCAACAAACAAGGAAAATATTTTGTTTGGAAAGAGCATCTTTGAAGTGATACTCAAGGAAAGATGTGTCATTTTAGGACCCTAGAAAACCGTGTCGAACTCTTAAATTTGCAATCGACTCTTGAAAAAAGGAACTGTTTAGGGGTGTCTGGGTGGTTCCGTTGGTTAAGTGTCTGACTCTTGATTTTAGCATAGGTCGTGATCTCACAGTTCGGGAACTTGAGCCCTGCACTGGGCACTGTGCTTATAGTGTGGAGCCTCCTTGGGATTCTCTCTCTCCCTCTCTCTCCACCCCTCCCCCGCTCAGTCATATTCTCTCTCTTTCCCTCCCTCTCTCTTTCTCTCCAAAAGAGAAAAAAGAAAAACAAAAATGGAAATGTTTATAAAAGTGTGGGCTGGTTTGGGAGAACCAGCAAGGGATAGTGTGGGGGCCAGTAAAAGTGAAGAACCATTATCAGACCTGGATCTGAAGGACTAAGGGGACAACAATTACTAGAACCTAGACAAGGTACTTATAGGCTGCCTTCAAGTAGCCATAATTGTTTTTTAATCAAGTGTACTCTTTATTCCCTTCACCTAGTTCACCTATCCCCCCATTCACCTCCCCTCTCGTAACTCTTTGTTTACTCTTTATACTTAAGAGTCTTTGGGGGTGCCTGGGTGCCTCAGTCAGTTAAGTGTCTGACTCTTGGTTTCAGCTCTGGTCATGATCTTATGGTTCATGGGATCGAGCCCTGCATCAGACTCTGTACTGACAGTGCAGAGCCTGCTGAGATTCTCTCTCTCTCTCTCTCTCTCTCTCTCTCTCTCACCCCCACATGCATGTACACACACATGTACACACACACACATACACACATAAAATAAATAAACTTAAAAAAATCCCCATATACTTAAAAAATAGTTTTTTTTTTTGTTTTGTTGTTTCCTTATGTCTTGTTTCTTAAATTCCACATATGAGTAAAATCATTTGATATTTATCTTTTTCTTACTGGCTTATTTCCCTCAGCATTGTACTCTCTAGATCCATCTATGGTATTGCACATGGCAGGATTTCATTCTTTTTTTATGGCTGAATGCTATTCCTTTGTATATAGATACCATATCTTCATCCATTCATCTCTTGGTGGACATTTAAGTTGCTTCCATAATTTGGCTATTGTAAACAATGCTGAAATAAATGTAAGGGTTCATGTATCCCTTTGAATTCGTGTTTTTGTATTCTTTGAGTAGATTCCCAGTAGTGCAATTACTAGATCATAGGACAGTTCTATTTTAAATTTTTTGAGGAACCTCCATACTGTTTTCCACAGTGGCTATATCAGTTTGTATTCCCACCAGCATGCATGAGGGTGCCTATTTCTCCACATCCTCTCCAATACCTGTTGTTTCTTGTGTTTTTGATTTTAGCCATTCTGACAGGTGTGAGGTATTATCTCATTGTGCTTTTGATTTGCATTTCCCTGATAATTAGTGATGCTGAGCATCTTTTCATGTGTCTGTTGGCCATCTGGATGTCTTCTTTGGAGAAATGTCTGTTCATGTCTTCAGTCCATTTTTAATTGGATTATTTGTGTTTTGAATGTTGAGTTTTATAAATTATTTTATATATTTTGGATATTAACCCTTTATCCCATACATCATTTGCACATATCTTCTCCCATTCCATAGATTGACTTTTAGTTTCATTAGTCGTTTTTTTTCTGTGCAGAAGCTTTTTATTTTGATGTAGTCCCAATAATTTATTTTTGCTTTTGTTTCCCTTGCCTCACGAGGCATATCTGGAAAGAATTTGTTATGGCTGATGTCAGAGAAATTACTGCCTGTGCTCTTTTATAGGATTTTTATGGTTTCAGGGTTCACATTTAGGTTATTAATCCATTTTGAGTTTATTTTTGTGTATGATGTAAGAAAGTGGCCCAGTTTCTTTCCTTTGCATGTAGCTGTCCAGTTTTCCCCACATTTGTTGAGAAGATTGTCTTTTTCCCATTGCATAATCTTTCCTCCTTTGTTGAAGATTAATTGACCATATAATTGTGAGTGTGTTTCTGGGTTTGGTATTCTGTTCTAGTGATCTTTGTGTCTATTTTTGTGCCAGTACCATACTGTTTTGATTACTGTAGTTTTGTGATATAACATGAAGTTGGAATGTGATACTCCCAATTCTGTTTTTTTGTTTGTTTGTTTGTTTTTGTTTTTCAAGACTGTTTTGGCTGTTCAGGATCTTTTGTAGTTCTATACACATTTTAGGATTGTTCTAGTTCTGTGAAAAATGCTGTTGTATTTTGATAGGGATTGCATTAAATGTATAGATTGTTTTGGGTAGTATGGACACTAATAATTTTTGTTCTTCCAATTCATGAGCATGAAATGTCTCCATTTTTTTGTGTCCTCTTAAATTTCTTTCATCAGTGTTTTATAGTTTTCAGAGTATAGGTCTTTCACCTCTTTGGTTAAGTTTATTCCTGGTATTTTACTATTTTGGTGCATCTGCAAATGAAATTGTTTTCCAAACTTCTCATTATGCTCCTTCATTATGTTTTAAAAATGTTTATTTTTGAGGGAGAGAGAGTGGGGGGGTGCAGAGAGAGAGGGGGACAGAGGATCCAAAGTGGGCTCCGCACTCATAGCAGTGAGCGCAATGTTGGGTTCAGACTCAGGAACTGTGAGATTATGACCTGAGCTGAAGTTGGACACTCAGTCAACTGATCCACCCAGTCGCCCCTCTGCTGCTTCATTTCTGTACACTGTTTTTTTTTTTTTATCCTTTAGTCTTACTGAATTCATTTATGAGTTTTAGCAACTTTCTGGTGGATTCTTTAGGGTTTTCTGTATATAATGTCATGTCATCTGCAGATAGTGAAAGTTTTACTTTCACTTTACTTTTTCTTTGCCAATTTGGATGTTTTTTATTCCTTTCTCCTGTCTGATTGCTGTGGCTAGGACTTGTACCATGCTGAATATAAGGGGTGCGAATGGATTTCCTTGTCATGTTTTGACATTAGGGGAGAGGCTCTCAGTTTTTTCCCATTGCATAAGATGTTGCTGTGGGTTTTTCATATAAAACTTTTATTATGTGGAGGTATGTTCCCTCTACTTTGTTGAGGGTTTTTATCATGAATGGATGTTGTACTCTGTTGAATGCTTTTTCTGCATCTATTAAAATGATCATATGTGATGTATTACATTGATTGATTTGCAAATATTGTGAATATTCCTTGCATCCCAGGAATAAATCCCACTTGATCATGGTGAATGATTTTTTAAATGTATTTTTGGATTTGGTTTGCTAGTATTTTGTTGAGGTTTTTTGCATCTATGTTTGTTAGAGATACTGGCCTGTAGTTCTCCTTTTTTTGTGTGTATTTATCTGATTTTGGAATCATGGTAATGCTGGCCTCATAGAATAAATTCGGAAGTTTTCCTTTGTCTTCTATTTTTTGGGATAGCTTGAGAAGAATAGATAGTAACCCTTCTTAAATGTTTGGTAGAATTTGCCTGTGAAAGCCATCTAGTCCTGGACTTTTGTTTGTTAGGAGATTTTTGGTTGGGGGAGGGTAGTTTTTTGACTACTGATTCAATTTCTGTTTCTTCCTGTTTCAGTTTTCTTAGGTTATATGTTTCTAGGATGAGTTTATCAGTTTTGTTGATTATTTCAAAGAACTGGTCCCTGGTTTCATTGATTTGTTCTATTGGTTTTTAGTTTCTATATAATTTGTGTCTGTTCTAATCTTTATTATTTCCTCTCTTCTGCTAGATTTGAGTTTTGTTTGTTCTTCTTTGTCTAGCTATTTTAGGTGTAAGGTTAAATTGTTTATTTGAGATTTTTCTTGCTTCTTGAGGTAAGCCTGTATTGCTATAAATTTCCCTCTTAGAACCATTTTTGCTGCATCCCAAAGATTTTGGGTTGTTTCATTTTCATTTATCTCCATGTATTTTTTTTAAATTTATTCTTTGATTTCTTGGATGACCTATTCGTTGTTTAGTAGCATGTTATTTAATCTGCATGTAGCTATTCTCATCCCAGATTTTTTTCTTGTGGTTGATTTCTAGTTTAATTGTGTTGTGGTCAGAAAAGATGCATCATATAACTGATCTTTTTAAAATTGTTGAGACTTGTTTTGTGACCTAATATGTGATCTATTCTGGAAAGTGTTGCATGGACACTTGAAAAGAATGTGTATTCTGCTGTTTTAGGATGGAATGTTCTGAAATATCTACTAAATACATCTGGTCCAGTGTGTCATTCGAGCCACCGTTTCCTTAAAAATTTTCTGTTTAGATGATCTACCACTGATGTAAGTAGAGTGTAAAGTCTCTTACTATTATTGCATTACTATTGATTAGTTCTTTTATATTTGTTATTAACTGTTTTCTATGTTTGGGTGCTCTTATATTGGGTGTATAAAGATTTACAATGTTAATGTCTTCTTGTTGGATTGTCCACTAATGATTGTATAGTATCTTTGTCTCTTGTTACAGTCTTTGTTTTAAAGTCAATTTTGTCCAAGTATTGCTACCCCACGCAGCTTTCTTTTCACATACATTTGCATGATAAATGTTTTTCCATCTCCTCATTTTCAATCTGCATGTGTCTTTAGGTCTGAAGTGAGTCTTTTGTAGGCAGCATACAGATGGGTCTTGTCATTTTATCCATTCTGTCACCCTGTGTCTTTTGGTTCGAGCATTTAATTCATTTATATTCTAAGTAATTATTGATATATATTTATTGCCACTTTTTTTGTCTTGTATTTGTTTTTGCGAATCTTCTTTGTTTCTTTCTTCTCTTGCTCCCTTCTCTTATCATAAGTTGGTTTTCTTTAGTGATTTACTTTCTCCTTATTTTTTTGAGTATTTATTACTGGTGTTTGAATTATGGTTATCATTAGGTTTGTATATAACATCTTCTGCATATAGTAGTCTATCTTCAGTTGATAGTTTCTTACATTTGAACCTATTACTTACTGTTCTACTCTCCATGTTTTACATATATGATGTCATACTTTACTTCCTTTTATTTTGTGAATCCTTTGATTATTGTGGGTATACTTATTTTTACTGCTTTGTGCTTACTTCTTTTCTTACTCTTACTTATGGTCTTACTTTTCACTCAAAGAGTCCTCTTTGAGATCTGGTGGTCATAAAGTCCTTTCCTTTTTTTGTGTGGGGAACTTTTTTTTTTTAACGTTTATTTACTTTTGAGAGAGAGAGAACACGTGCAAGCAAGGGAGGGACAGAGAAAGGCAAACAGAGGATCCAAAGTGGGCTCCATGCTGACAGCAGAGAGCCCGATGTGGGGCTCAAACACATGCACCATGAGATCATGACCTGAGTAAAACCAAGAGTTGGACACTTAACCAACTGAGCCACCCAGCAACAGTCTGGGAAACTCTTTATCTCTCTTATTCTGAATGATAGCCTTTCTGGATAGTTTTCTTTGCTGCAGATTTTTTTCTTTCTCCTTTTCACACTTTGACTATATAATGTTACTCTCTTCTTACCTGCAAAGTTTCTGTTGAAGAATTCCCTGATAGCCTTTTGTTGTTTCCTTTGTGTATAACCTTTTTCTTTTGTCTTACTGCTTTTAAAATTCTTTATCACTACCTTTTGCCATTTTAGTTACTATGTGTCTTTGTTTGGAACTTCTTGGGTTGTTTTTTGGAAGGGGATCTCTGTATCTCTTGTACCTGAATTTATGTTTCCTTCTCCACAAATTTAGAAAGTTTTCAGCTATTATTTCTTCAACCAAATTTTCTGCTCCCTTTTCTCTCTGTTCTTCTGAGATCCCTATAATGCAAATGTTATTATGCTTGATGGAGTTACTGAGCTCTCTATTTCCATTTTGCATATTTTTTTTTCTCACTCTCAGTTTGATTACTTTCCATTACTCTGGTCTCCAGGTCACTGGTTCATTCTTCTGCATGTTATAGCCTGCTCTTTATTCCATCTAGTGTATTTTTAATTTCAATTACTGTGTTCTTCATCTCTGATTCTTTTTTATCTCTGTGTTAAGGGTATCACTGATACCCTCCATTCTTTCTCAAGTGCATTGAGTATCTTTATGATCATTAATTTAAATTTGCTATCTATTAGGCATATTACTTATCTTTGTTTCACTTAGGTCTCTTGCTGTGATATTGTCCTCTTCTTTCATATGAGACCTCTGTCTCTTCACTTTGCCTAGCTCTCTATGTCTCTTTCTATGTGTTAGGGAAGTCAGCTATATCTCTTGTTTTTGAAAGTAGTGGATGGAGTGTGCAACGTTTAACAAGGTGGTGCTGGTTAATGGGGATGCACAGCCACTGTGGAGACCAGGACTGGTCTTTTGCTCCACAAAGTCTATGCAGGCTGGAGGATGCAGTTTTAATAAGGTGCATGCATCCTCTGCGGGAGGTGACCAGCTACCCTGCTGGGACCGAGGACCCATAAAGCATGCATTTGGGAGATGCCGTATTGGCATCTGTATAGGTATTCTAGGGGCAGGGACCTACAGCACTGGGAGTAAGGCAGGCCTGGCTGGAGAGGACAGGATACAGTGTAAACAAGTTAGGTAGTGAATGCTGGAGCAGTGCTGCTTCTTGCTGGTAGCTGTGTGTTTATGCTGGGGGGTGGAGGAGGAAAATGGTACCTGCTAGTTCCTTTGTTTCTGGAGAAGTCCCTCAGGGAACTCTGAGATTAGTAAGTAACTCTCCCTCCTGTATGGTCCAGATGTTTTCAAACTGCTGCTCCTATGCTGTATTTCCCATGGCTGTTTGTTGTGCTCTGTCTTTAAGGGTAGGAACTCAGCATCCTATCATGATCTGGGCTCTCTCAGAGCCAAGCTGCCTGATGTCTAAAGTTCTAGGCTATATGTCCTGCTTGCTGCAAGAAATCAGCAAATTCAGCCCCTCTGATTTTCAAAACCAAATGTTACGGGGATTCATCTTCCTGTGCAGGCTCCCAGGTGTGATAGTCTGTTCCTCACCCTTCTCTATGCCCATGGCTCTCTCCCTTTGGTGGCTAGAGCTGTGGGGTTTAGTTCCCCACCACGTTTCTGTTCGATGTGGCCTGTTCTCTACATTTAGTTGTGGAGTCTGTTCTGCTAGTCTTTGGCTCATTTTCTGGGCTATTTACACTGATGTATGTATTATCTAATTGTATCCATGAGAAAAGGTGAGGTTAGGGTCTTCCTACTCTGCCATCTTCCCCAGAATTCCCATGTAGCTATAAATTTTGATGATGGGACATGATGAAGGGATTGATTTATGTGTTTCAGTGCAGTGGGGAGGTAAAAGGATAAATACTCTGAACTTTATGACTTCTGCAACGTCCAGTCCCTGCCATTGGATAAATCCAGATGGATTTCAGAAGGCAAGGAGCCTATTGATGAAGTCCATCTAGGTCAGCCTCCTGTGGCAAAAATTAGGGTGATCTTTAGGAGCAAATCAAAAATCCAGCAAAGGTGAGAAGTTATGAGAGTGTTCTTTCTTCATGTCACCCTGGTTTTTTTTTTACTTGTGTTTTGGGGTTAAATATAAATCAGAAACAATGGCTATGTAAAAGATAGTCTTGAGAGGTATTGTGGATGAAAGTTTTGGCCTGTACTTAATCCTTCTTGTATTGGCCGTGTGTTTTCTTTGGCTGTTTAGTATCCATTTTCCCATCTTACTAGAACCTTGGATTCCCTTATTAAAATAGTTTTTTTCCCATTAGATATATTCTGATGAGATTGGTAACATTTTTGATATCTCTATAGAGAAGGTACCTGACATGAGCTAGACTAATAAGATTCTTTCTTTCTAAATATGAAATTTTAACTGAATGAAATTTTAACCAAAAGAAAAGAAATGGCTTGAATTCGGTTCTCTCTATATAGCAGCATCCTAAGGAGCTTTTTTCTCATTTGATACTATTTCTATTTCAAGGCCTCTTGAGCTACCTTTGCTCCTGCACATTCTCAAGCCTGGTTCTTCAACCTTCCTCAATTACTTTTCAAAAAAAAAAAAAAAAAAAAAATCAACTTGCTTATGTTAGTCAGAGTCCGTTTCTTTGGCTTGCAACCAAAGACCCTCAATGGTATAATACTCTAAAAGGAACCCTTTGGTAGAGTTCTTTCTTTCTCTGCCTTCCTTTCTCTGCAGTTTTCAATTACATTTTTCTCTTTACTTCTTTTTAGCCTCTGAGAACTCAGAAGCATATTGTGTGATTTCTGGGATGCTTGGTGTTAATTTGGTTATCATTCAATCACATATTGTTCTTTTCTGATATACTCTATGGCCCTGCTTTTTTTTTTTTTTTTTTTTTTTTTAAATTTTTTTTTTACGTTTATTTTTGAGACAGAGAGAGACAAAGCATGAACGGGGGAGGGGCAGACAGAGAGGGAGACACAGAATCGGAAGCAGGCTCCAGGCTCTGAGCCATCAGCCCAGAGCCCGACGCGGGGCTCGAACTCACGGTCTGTGAGATCATGACCTGAGCTGAAGTCGGACACTTAACCGACCGAGCCACCCAGGTGCCCCCCTGCTTTATTTTTAAAAGTATCAATTATTGGGAGGGAAATAATTGATAACTCTGTATACGATATGTACGTATGTGTTTTGTACTATTTAGTTAATAATAGCATTAACTCACTCCTTTTTTAACCTTTAAAAAAATGTTTATTTATTTATTTTGAGAGAGAGGGGGAGAGAGAGAGTGTATGTGAGCAGGGGACAGGCAGATGGAATCCCAAGCAGGCTTCGCGCTGTTAACGCAAAGCCCAATGAAGGGCTCGATCTCACAAACCATGAGATCATGACCTGAATTGAAATCAAGTGCAGGAGGCTTAACTGAGACACCCAGGCCCCCTAAAGTTACCCCCTCTTTAGAAGATGATTTGGAAAACCAGACTCTTAAATGTGAAGATTGGTTACATAGAATGATGGACCATGCCTTGAACTCAAGAATATACTTCCTCTAAAATCATAGCAAGTTTTTAATAAGCCTGTATACGCATTCTCTTAAGCACCTCACATATGTTATTGGATTAATCCTTTTAAACCCCTGTGAGGTAACTACAATTATTATCCCATGTAATAAATAAGAACGTCAAACACAGAAAGTTGAAGCAACCTCACCAAAAACATACAGCTAATGGACAGTGGTTTACTTAATATTTTCCTTTGCATACACTTATATTTTTTATACACATGTCGGTAATTTGAAGGAAAATTCTTTATCACTACCCTAATTGGAAAGGCAATAAGATTGCCTTTGTAAATAAAATTGTAAATAAAAGACAGCCAAAGAGTATTTAGTCAAAGAGTAAATACTGTGAAAACAAATCATGTCAGTAAATTCTAGGTAGAGACTCCTACCCATAAAAACTCTAGACCTGAGTTCTGTTCTCTTTTTGTTAATAGGGAGATGAGTCATTAGAGAAATGTTAAAAAGGCAGAGGTTTTACTGTATACTGATGCTTTCTCCTTGAATTGATTAGGAATGAAAAGAACTGAAAAAGAAATAGCTCAGCAAGTAAGTCATTGATTTTTAGTGCTGTGTTGGATACTTCCTGCAGTCACTTTGGTGCCATGGCATCCTAACTAGCTTTTCCCTGATTGACCCTGTTCCTGCTTCACAGCCCGGAACCCTGCTGGCATGTGAGCATTAATGCTGTCGACACTGCTTGCTCTCACGGAACCATGCCATTTTTCTTTAGAAAATTTGTTAGTGTTTATCTCTGTTTTAATCATAGATCCTTCCCTTAGAATTCAGGCATAGTTTCTTGTATCTTAGGTCTGGGGGCCAAATGAGTTATTATTTTGGTAATAGTGATGATAATATTAATAAAGACTGACTCCAGTTGTTGAGCATCTACTCTCTGCCAAGGAAGTGCCAGAGTATTTATAAATATTCTTGTTTAATCATCACAACAACCTCAAGAGATCAATATCATTCCCATTTAGCAGTTAGGGCGAAACCGAGTCTCAGAGCGCGAGGTAACCTGTTTCAGGTTACATTCTTCCTCCTGGTTCATACTCTTGTTTTTGAACCATACCTGAATTCTAGCATGTAGTCAAGCTAAGAATTTATATCCCACATAAGAGACTTAGAATGACTTTTCACAGGTAAAAATTTCTTTCATAGATATTTTAAGAGTCTCGCAGCTCCCAAGTATAAATTTACATTTGCCTAAAAGTTTCACTGTTCTCTCAGACTTTCTGTTGGTAAATGATTTAGCCATTTACTGCCTCATTCCTTTACACCTTTTCTACATTTTGTCAATCTGATTTCATAAATGTATTCAAATACAGAGGCTCATCTTTATTATCCAAATTTACTGCCAACTGATTAAAAAAAAAAAAAAACTGTCTTGTGTCATATAGAACTGATTCCCTTTGCATGGTGAAAGCCCACCAGAAGCAGAATTGGTCTATCTGTGGTTTGCCACATACAAAAGACTCAGTATTGTTTATTTTTACTGTTCAGCATTTCCTCCAACTTCTTGTTCCTGTGACAGTTAGAAGTCTCGATTAAATGCTAGATTAGGCCTGCTGTTCATAGTTACCAAGTCTGAGGCAACTTTATTAAACTTCCTGCAGAGCTGTGCCCAAGTTCATTTGCTTCCTCCCAGTCAGACCTTAGCCTTCTTTATTCAACATTTCTTAAAATTCAAAAAAAAATTTTTTTAATGTTTATGTATTTTTGAGAGAGAGTGTGAGTGGAGGAGGGACAGAGAAAGAGGGAGACACAGGATTGGAAGCAGGCTCCAGGCTCTGAGCTGTCAGCACAGAGCCCGATGTGGGGCTCGAACCCACGAACTGTGAGATCATGACCTGAGCCAAAGTCGGACGCTTAACCAACCGACTGAGTCACCCAGGCGCCACTCTTAATTTTTTTTTTTAATGTTTATTTTTTCTTTTGGGGGGGAGGAGAGAGAGAGAGAGAGAGAGAGAAAGAGAGAGAGAGACAACAGCATGTGAGCGGGGAGGGGCAGAGAGAGAGGGAAACAGAATCCAAAGCAGGCTCCAGGCTCTGAACTGTCAGCACGGGGCCTGACAAGGGGCTTGAACCCACAAACCACAAGACCATGACCTGAGCCGAAGTCAGATGCTCAACCGACTGAGCCACCTAAGTGCCCCCTTTTTCGGCATTTCTATATCTCCGTATAATATTTTTCCCTCTACTCTGTGATATTCTCCTTGCAATGCAGGATCCTGCTCACCAAAGTCTGACCCAGGAAGCAGGATCTGCTTTTCACCTTCCTCTTTGTTTGGATAAACCACTTTTATTTTTTGTAGTCAATTCCATTGCTGAAAATGACCATGTTTTTTCTCTTTCTTTTGAAGTCTTTAGGATTCCTGTCCTTCTCCACCCCCTCAAATTTTGCAGGAACTTTTGATCTTGAGGAGTTCTAAATGCCTCTTCTGAATTTCTTGGAGATTTCAGGGAACACTACTAAATAGAAAATTCTTACATAGAGAGCATCAATCAGCCATATTTTGACTCCGAGAAATACACCTTTTCAAAGAAAGAGGGAAATGGCAACTACCCCAGTTTCAAATGGCTCTTTATACACCAAGTTGTGATAAAGACAAACAAAAAGTCACAGTACTGTTGATATATGAGCCTATCTGTGTCAGCTTGCTCTGGCTTTTGACTGCTGGATACTTTGTACACTTTTAATAGCATTTCAACACTTGTCTGTTCTTTAAACAACATCATCTTTCTAGCTGGAATATAAATGCATGCTGAAAATTTCCACATATTTTACACAGTCAGCCTCTTGGTATAGCATTTCCTGATAACAGAAAGTTGGTTGGCAAATAGGAAGTTATCTGAATTGTTCAAGTAGCTCCCCTGGTTGAGATAAACCCTTGTTCAGCAACTTGTTTTTGATTTGTATAAACAAGCCAGATAAGCCTCCCTTGGCGAGGTTATCTCTACTCTTTCAGAGGACTCCAGACTAATCCCGCACCCTTGCAGAGTCTGCAGCCAAGCCTTATTGAACAACAGTTTACTGCCTTGCAAATGAAGCATGAAAATTTAGGCAAATATGCCTGGAAATCTCCAGATTAAAACAGGAAAAGATAAGACAACTGGTTTGTTGAACTAGATAAGATACGAGAATGAAGCCTGAAGGGATCCTGTTTCAGAAGATTGATGAAGAAGATTCTCAAAGGTAATGAGCCAAAAATTCAAGAGACAAAGGAAGAATTTTATTTTGTTACTTCCTTAAACAAGCAATTTTGCCTAGACTTGAGAAGTATTACACCTTTGGAATAATTCTACCAGAAAAAAAGGTAGTCAATCCTTACACACTTCAGATTCTTGCTTCCTGTAACACTTACCTGTACCACCCACTTTGGCATTCAGTTACCCATTCTAGTGACTTATTCTCACATTTCCTATTATTCTTGTCTTTACAAAGACAATGGACATTTATGGAGCAACTCTTTTATGGTTTATGGTAGATACTGTCAGTCTTACATACTTTGTGTCATTCAGCACTAATGACAAATTTGTGAAAATTTTTTTATTATCTCCATTGTTTTAATCTTGGAAAGAAAACAGAGAGATTTAAGTAACTTAGATGGAGGAGCCTAGACAAGAAGCCCCATTTATCTGCCTCCAAAGTCTTTCTCTCCTGCTCCGCTTTTCTAAAGATACTAAAAATTCTTCAGAAGCATACATGGATCCCAATTGGATTGGATTTGTTGTTCTTGTAAGGTTATTTCATAAAACTGACTCAAGCCGGTGAGAGGTAAAGGAAACGACTGGGTCATCAATATTCATAATAAATTCTTTATATATGTTATCTCATTTGATCTTCAAAATAATCCCTCAAGTAGGAACTATTGTTACTAACATTTACAGAAGAAAATGTGGGGAATTAGTGAAGTTAGGGTTGACTCTGTCCACACAGCTAAGTGGTCAAGTAGAAACTCAAACTCCTGTCCATCTGATACTAGTTTCCAAGGTTTTATCCACTCTGTTTAAATGTCTATTAATGAATCATTGAGCTTTTAACCACATAATCAAATGCCCCCCTTGACACTATAGACCTTCTGCTATGGACTGAATGTTTCTGTCCTCCCACCAAATTCTTACGTTGAAATCCTGACCACCAAGGTGGTGGTATTAGGAGGTGGGGCCTTTGGGAGGGATTAGGTCATGAGGATGGAGCCCTCATGAATGGGATTAGTGCTTTTATAAAGGAGACCCTAGAGACCTATGCCTTTTCTACCTAGTAAAATTATAGCCAGAAGACTCTCATCAGACACCAAATGCGCTAGTGCCTTGATCTTGGACTTCCCAGCCTCCAGAACTGTGAGAAATGAATTTCTATTGTTTAATAATCCTATGGTACTTTATTGTAGCAGACCAAAGGGACTAAGATACCTTCTTGCTGAAAATACCTTCTTCCCCATGTTCTGTGCTTCCCTGTGACCATGGTTATCCTCCTACATTTCTCACCACTGTTTTAAAAATAATATTTATTGCAATATGTCTCATGCATATCAAAAAGCACAGAGGATAATATTATAAATATTCATAGCAAGGCCCATGTTTTGATTTCCTACTTGCTTTGGGTTTTTTTTTTTTTTTAAAGGAAATACTATAAACACTAGTTAAAACTCCCTTTCTTACTCTTCTCCTATTTTCATTTCCCTCTTTTACCTGAGGCAGGCAACAGTTATCTGAAGTTAGTTGTTCTTTTAATTCAATATAGTTCTCATTCTCCTTTACATTACTTTTATCACATGTATATTAATAAACATATTTATATATTGCTTATTTGCTTATAGACATTAATAAATTGTGTCATTCGGAATGCTTTATTATGAAACTTTCCAAAATTATATTTTTATAATCTATCCCTGTTGACATGTATAGCAATAATTTATTGTTTATAATGCTAAACTTTATTCCATTATATAATACTATAATTTATCATGTTTTTATTAGTGGTAATTTTTCAAATTTTTGAAAAATTTTGCAATTACTGTTAGAGCTGTTGAATAGTAATGTTAATGATGTTTAAAAAAAAAATGTTGCCCTTATATTCAAAAACTGTTCTGAAGTGTCTTATGGGATCTAAAATTTTCTCTCTAGATTTTCCATGAGCATCATTATATTGTTTACACATAATAAGCGTTTTTAAAATTGCTTTTCTAAATATACCTCTTTCTTTTTCTTCCTTTAGTCTCTAGGTAGGACTTTCAGCACACTGTTAAATAATAACAGCAATAGGGGAATCCTTAAATTATACTTTATTTTAAAAGTTATATTTATAAAGTTTCATTATTTGATATGATATTTGCTGTAGGTTTTGGCAGAATATTTTATCAGGTTAAAGAATATTCTCTTTCATTTTTTTGTTTAATTTTTTAAAAAAAATTATGATTGAATGTTGAGTTTTATGAAAGGCACTTTCAAAATCTTTTGAGCTTTGTTTACTCTTCAGTTTCCATTGGAGGCCTCCTTTTGGAGGCCCAAATGTAGGGGGCCCAAAAGTCCTTAGTGTAACTTTCCTCTCCATCTGTATCAATTGTTTGTAACCCACTGTGTGCATGAGTGGGGAGTTAAAGAAATCATGGATGGTCAGACCTCTTCTCAGGGGACTGAATCAGTTGTTCTAGTTGGGGTCTTGGGGTTGCTGCTTTTTAAATTTTATTATTATTTTAATTTTATTTTTTATATAAATTTTAATTAATTTTGTTGGGTTTGGACTTTGGCTTTGCTACTTTTAAAAAGTGCCTTAGGAATTGAGAAATACTATTATAAAGGTACTTTAAAAATGATTATAGTAGGAGAGCGATGCAGAGATCAAGAGAGAAGATGTTTTATCAGAGAGAGTGTACTTTAAAACACAGGATTCAGTCTTATAAGCACCCCCCTCCCTCTCTAATGACAAATTCTTTTCATGACTCCATCTTATAGGACATAGAATGGGACCTTCAAATTTACAAACTGTAGCTGGGTAGAGGCTTTGAGATTACCTTAACATGGAAACTTAACTGTGTTGATTTTATTCCATGCATTTGCTACAGACAAAATATTTTCTCTCATCTTCTGGAAGAGTTTTTCTGGGAATGTTATCCTGTTCCTTCCCTCAGAGAAGTGAAAGTAGTTTTTCCAAGAGCAAAATGCCAAAATGAAAGGATCATCAGGATCTATTGAGACAAAAGCAGCAAAGGGGGCTTAGGAAGAGTGTAAGATTTTAAAAAAAAAAAAAAAAAATGTTGAATTGGTCACTACCTCTGTGGACCACAGAAATGGGGAGGAAAAAAGAATCTCCCCTCTTCCAGGAAGTTTAAAGGGCACTTTGCTACTCTTAAATATGGTCTGTAGCAGCAGCAGCATCACCTGGAGCTTGTTTGAAAGGCAGAATCTCAGGTCCTTAACTCAGAACTCCTGGGTCAGCATTTGCAGTTATTTAATAAGGTTCCTGGTAATTCATATGCACACTAAAGGTTGAGAAACACTAGTCAAGTGAAGTAGTGGTTTGCCACATTGGATGCACAATGTAATCACTGGGGGGGTGAGGGGAGATTAAAAAAATGAAATGCTTGGGTCTTCTCCAGAGGTTCGGATTCAGTTGGCCTGGGGTGGGGTATACTACAGTCACCTGGGGAAGAATTAGTTCCAATTGATGCAGAGGTAAGTGGGAGTTAGTGCATCCCTAGTGACCCTTGGTGAGAGGTAATATCCAAGAAGTTAGTGGAGAATTTGAAGAGAACTCCAGGGATTTTGAAGAATGGGGAAACTGTGATTGCCGATAATCCTTCATGCTGTGTCACTCCTGAGATTCCTGCAGGAAAGGTACCTCTTGTTGCACAAAACATACACAGTTAGAATAAATGAAAGGAAGCAGTTATGAAACAGGAAACTTCTCTAAGAGATGACTCAGACTGAGAATATAAATACAGTAATTAGAAAATATAAATAAAGTAGTGGATAACATATAGAGTCACTGTTAGGCTTTATTTCTTGTAGATTGAAGGAGACCTGGATAGGAGTTCTTTTCTGTTTCCATGCATTATGCATTTAAATATTTATTGAATATTTGTATGCTAGTCACTCTTTTATGTACTGTGTGGTTAACAAAAAGCACAAAGTCTTGTCTTTCAGAGGTCTTATTTTAAGGAAGAGCTTGTATTCAGTTGCTAAAGCCCTTACTCTTAATGGCATACCAGTAACAGCATACCAGTGAGGAAAATTTTAACTGGGGTTTTAGTGCTGTAGATGAAGCGACATCTCTACGCATAGATACTTGCTTTAGATCACCAAACTGAGACTCTAGCCCAAGCCACGAAGAAGGTATCAGATTTTTCTTACCTCTTAAGTGGATAGTATGTCTATGCTGCTCTCTGTTCTGTATAAACTGTCCCTTTAAGTATTTTTTGAATTCATTTAATTATGGCATCCTTATTATTTCTTTGCTCTAAATGATCCTAGAACATTTAGGAAAAAATGTTCTCAGAAACAGTTACTTTATGTCCCAAGTCTGAGTTTAGTAGAAATAAAATCACACTACTTTGTATTTGATTGAGGCTTGCTTACTGTATTTTGTTAATTCATGCAATTTCATTAGACGTTCAGCCAAAAATTTCTACTTCATAAGTATTTTAAAACATTAATCAATTGAAAAGAACTGGTGACATCTGTAAGCTTGTGAAAGAAAAAAAAATCTAGACCTGCAAATCCAAATGGGAACTAGGGACTTCAGATGTGCTGTGCAGGCTTTTGTTATATTCAGGACCTGAATGTTACATAATTGCAATTTAAGTTTTTCAAGTTAAGTCATTTTTAAACAGTGAGTTCTTCAGTTTTTAGTTACCCACTTTTCACTTACGTGTTTCCTAATGCCAGAATTTATAATATTTAGCTCTGGCTCATTTGGTCATTAAAATGCACATCTTTGCTACTATTGTCTCTCTTATTTCTTTGAAGCCCAACATGCATTTAACATGTCTTTTCTTTAAACTTTATTAAACAATTTCAGTTCTTTTATAGTTTTCTTTCCAAGTTGACAAATTATCTTTTATTTAGTAGAATATCATGATATACTTTTAACTAAATGTATGTCAGTATAAGAGGAACAATCTTTCTCACTCATTTTTTAGATTACTTTGTAAAGCTCTTTATAATCAAATATAAGATTAATACCCAGCTATACCCTCTACAATCCTCTCATTTTTCTTTTGTACTTTAAGTAGTGCTTGAGCCAGCCACCCAGAATTTTGGTTTGTTTCTTTCTCATGCATTTCATAATAATGCTGTGTTTCCTCTCTGCAGTTACTCTTTGCATTTAGAATGACATTCTTAGCCTCTTGATCCTGCTTCATAATTCTTTAAAACATTACCAAACTCTCTTCCTTCATCTTCCCACTTGGTCATTTCTGACAGATTCAGTCTACCTTCACAATCACACTTGCCATCCATCCTGGTTGCACCCTTCCTGGCATGATAGTACCAAGGAAATAGAATTAATTGATCATGTTATTCTGCCTCTGTTATTTACTCTCCTTGTGGATAAATTAACATTCTCCTCTTTCATGAAATTTCTAGCTTTGGGGGCTAGGCCCTGTGACTCATTTAGGCCCCGTTACTCCTATACTCTAAGTATATGGCTTCCTTTGGAATACATTGACAGAACATTTTTACAGAAAGAAATACAATTAAAAGAAAAATATGTACTTTTATTATATTAGAAAATTGAATGAGCCTTCACATTTTGAGTGTAAAGTGATTTTGGAGAGCTTGGGTAGACATTTTGACACTTTTCCAAGTAGTTCTAGGATTTCGTATAAATCTGTAAATAGTAACAGCCTGCTCTGAAAGACGTATTGGAAATTCCTAATGTGCTTGTCATGAGTATCTTTTCTACTTAGGCAGCAGATAAAAAGCTCACTGATAAATCTTCCATATGCTTTTTTCTCCTCCCATTAACAAGGGAGGGCTAATATTCTAGGATGTTTCCATATCATCTATAAACTTAACGCCCAGGTATTAAGGGTGTTCTGAAAACCCACTCCTACCCCCAAATCACAAGGTCCTTATGGAGCCATTTTCGCAGTTCCCTATAAATCAGGTTAAACTCATGTTTCTGAGGATATAGTAGGCAAAGAGAATGGGTAACTTGGGAAGGTTTCTCCTTTCCCCAGCAACATCATAGGCTATGCGCGAGTTAAGGCAGGTGGACAGCAGCATTTTCAGAGGGTTACTGAGGTTGCCGTTTTTGTGACTTGGAGCCTTCAGCAGCGTAGGTGAGTTCCCAGCCTGCCGGCAGGAAGAGACAACCATATATCCTTGGTAGACACATGAAAGTATCCTGAGGGATTTCCAGAAGCATTTGGGAGGGGACCCTTAAAGAGTCGGCTCCTGCCAATCAGGCTGATGGGTCTCGAAATGTTGAGATTTATAGAGCAGTGTTAAATAAATGTGACCCAATTTTGTGCACAAAAGCTTTTGAACTCTGGGCCCTACCAGTTGTCTTTATATCCCCAAGACCTGTCCGTGCCTGGTGGATCAGAGATGCTATGAAATGTTTCTTGAATAAGTAGCTAAATCATTTTTCCTATCGTACTCCATAGCTTTTCTGGGTCAGCTACCTAGCAAGTGGATTGACAACCGGGAAGGATATTTTTGCTTAATTTTTTTTTTTTTTTTTTTTGTGAACATTGTCTAGGCTTTGTTTCATTTATATGAAAATACTTAATGATCTTTATTCCCAGTCTTAAAAAAATATAAACGTTTAAAGCTTCATAAATGGTTCACTTCTATTACTATTTCAAACTGTGTTCTGCAAAGCCCTGGAGTTTGGCAAAAATGTAAGAGACCCTATAGGTACAGGGAAACCAAGGAGGGGGGTAAGCAGAGCTCTGAATTCCCCCTCTCATTTCAATCTGATTAAATCCACTTTTTCCGGTTTTATATATTGGATTTTCAAATAGAATTTCATTTGGAAGGGAGATCTGCTGGAGATAGATAGATAGATAGATAGATAGATAGATAGATGTTGAAATTCAGTGATTGACAGGGATCTGGGGTATATGTTGGTTGTATTAGTTTTCCTGGGGCTGTTCTACAAAGTATGTTCCCTGCTTTTGTTTGCTACCAGCATGGCATTACAGGATCTTCCACAGGGCGACTCCCTTGTGTTGACAGAGCTCCAGCAGCTTTCACAGGAAGCTGGGCCTCTGTAAAGCGTGTATGTGAGGAAGCTGTGTGCTCTCAGATCTCAGTGTAGCCACTGAATTAATTTGGTTGCTTCTGAAGAGAGGTGACTCCATGAAATATTAACCAGACCTAGCTTCAGGGATAAAGGTTTAATTCCTGCTGTGTCATCAGCACTTTTGAGCATAAAACTTTTCAAGCGCTGGAAAGTTTCCTTCCTTATTTCATCTCTGTGTCAGTATTATTCTTCCTGGCTTTTTATTCAACTTGTCTAAGTGACCTTGTAATAAAAATTACTGAACTACACAGAGGTCAAGTTCATCAGGAGAGGTTTTTTTTTTTTTTTTGGAGAGCACATTATCCTTTGTGATGTCAACTTCAGATGTTTAGGGAAAAGTATGAAATTTCAGCTAATTTCATCTGAGGTTATTATTTTCTGCTAATTTGTTGAAATAATTCTTGAATTTATATGTTTTTCACCTGAACTGCATTTTCAGGTAACTACTTCCCTAAGCATAATTAAAAATTTTATATAGTTTATTATTTGCCTTAATTTCATTTAATTTTAGGAGAGTCCTCTCTTTCTAGAGTTCCAAAATGGTAGCTGTGAATCCATATTCATCTCACTGATTCCCATGATGATTTTAAAATCCTTTGTCTTTTTTTTATTGTGGTAAAATTGTAAACTTTAAGCACAGTGTTGTACAGTGAATCTCTAGAGCTTTTTCATCTTGCATGGCTGAAACTTTATATGCATTAAGTCGTTACTTCCCATTTTCTCTTCTTTCAGCTCCTGACAACCATCTTTCTGGTTAAATGAGTTTGACTACTTTGAATACCTCATGTGAGTGGGATCATGCAGTATTTGTGCTTTTTTGAATGGTTTATTTTACTTACCATAATATCCTCAAGGTTCATCAGTGTTGTAACATATGACAGGATTTACTTATTTTATATTGCTGCATAACATTCCATTGTATGTATATACTGCATTTTCTTTATCCATTCATCTGTAGATGGTTACGTTGTTTTTCCCCTCTTGGCTGCTGTGAATTATGCTGCAACAAACATGCTAGTGCAAATATAACTTTGAGATCCTGATTTCAAATCCTTTGGATAAATACTAAGAAGTGGGATTGCTAAGACATAGTAGTCTTATTTTTAATGTTTTGGGAACCTCCATATTACTTACAGTGGCTTCACCATTTTAATTTCCATCAACAGTGTTTAAAGTTTTCAGTTTTTCCACATTCTCACCAATACTTATTTTCTTTTTCTTTTTTAAATAGCCATCCTAGCAGGTGTGAGGTAGTATCTCATTGTATTTATGGTTTGTATTTTTCTGATGGTTAGTGAGGTTGATCATCTTTTCATATACCTGTTGGCCATTTGTGTATCTTTTTTTCGAGAAATATCTATTCAAATATTTTGCCCATTTTTTATGTGGATTGCTTCTTTCTACTGAGTTATGGGAATTGTATATATTTTATATATATATATATATATATATATATATATATATATATAATGTATATTCAATTCTTTATCAGTATTTTCTCCCATTTCATAGGTTGCCTTTTCACTGTTGATTTTTTTTTTCTGTGCAGTTTTTGCTTTTTGTTTTTTTGTTTGTTTGTTTTAGTTTAATGTAATCCCACTTGTCTGTTTTTGCTTTTGTTGCCTGTGCTTTTTAGTGTCCTATCCAAGAAATCACTGCCAAAATCATTATTATGAAGCTTTCCCCCTATGTTTTAAGAATTTGAGTTTCAGGTGTCATATTTGAGTTTGTTTGTTTTGAGTTGATTTTTCTGAGGGATGTAAGGGTCTTCTTTCATTAATTTGCATTTAAATATCCAATTCTCACAACACTGTTTATTAAAAAGGTAGGGAAGCCTGGGTGGTTCAGTGGGTTAAGCGTCTGACTCTTGGTTTTGGCTCAGGTCATAATCTTGCAGTTTGTGGATTCAAGCCCCACATTGGGCTCTGTACTTACAGCTTGGAACCTGGAGCCTGCTTTAGATTCTGTGTCTCCCTCTCTCTGCCCCTCCCCTGCTCTCTCTCGCTCTCTCTCTCTCAAAAAGAAATAAATATTTTAAGAAAGTTACAAAAAATAAAATATTATTGTTTTCCCATTGGTATTCTTGGCAGCCTTGTTGAATATCAGTTAACAGTATATATAGAGAGTTATTACTAGGTTCTCTCCTCTGTTGGTCTGTATGCCCATCTTTATGCTAGTACCATACTGTTTTGATTATTGTAGCTTCATGATATATTTTGAAATCAAGGACTAGAGGCCTTCAGTTTTATTTACTTTCTCAAGAATATCTTGGCTATTCTGGGTCTTTTGGGCCTTCCATATGAATTTTAGGACTACTTTTCCTATTTCTGTAAAAAATGCCATTGAGATTTGATAAGTATTGCATTGAATCTGTAGATTGTTTTAGATAATGTAGACATTTACATAATATTAAGTCTTCCAATTCATGAACACAGATGTCTTTCTACTGTATGTATCTTAATTTCTTACAGCACAGTTTTCTAGTTTTCAGTATACAAGTCTTTTGCCTCCTTAGTTAAGTTTGTTCCTAAGAATTTTATTTTTTCTGATATTATTGTTTTCTTATTTTCCTTTTGGATTGTTTGTTTTTAGTATATGGAAATATAATTCATTTTCATGTGTTGTTTTATATTCTGCAACTTTATTAAATTTATTTATTCTAATAGTTTGTGAAATCTTTAGGGTTTTCTACATATTTGATCATGTCATCTGTGAATAATGATGATTGTATTTCCTTTCTGATTTGGTTGCCTTTTGTTTCTTTTTCTTGCCTAATTTCTCTGGCTAGTATTTTCAGTACTATGTTGAATAAAAGTGATGAGAAGCATCCTTGCCTTGTTTCTGATCTTAGATGAACACTAATTTTTTCAACATTGAATATGATATTCACTTGGGGTTTTGTATATATCCTTTATTATGTTGAATTAATTTCTTTCTGTTCCTAGTTTATTGAATATTTTTATCCTGAATAGTGTTCAATTTTGTCACATTATTTCCCTGTGTTAATTGAGATGATCATGTGATTTTTCCCCTCTTTTCTTTCAATGTGGTGTGCCACATTGATTGATTTTCATATGCTGCATTATCCTTGCAGCTTAGGGATAAATCCCACTATGTTGTGATGTATAATCTTAATGTGTTGTTGAATTGGTTTGCTAGTATTTTGTTGAGATTTTTGTATCTCTCTTCATCAGGGATATTGGTCTGTAGTTTTCTTCAGGTGTCTTTTTCTAGCTTTGGTATCAGGGTAATAATGCTGGCCTTATAAAATGAGTTTGGAAGTATTTTCCACTCTTCCGTTTTTTGGGAAAAATTTGAGAAGGATTAATTCTTCTTTAGATGTTTGGTAGAATTCATGAGTAAAGACACCTGGTCCTAGGCTTTTCTTTTTGGGGAGGTTTTTGATTACTGATTCAATTTCCTTACTAGTTACAGATCTGTTCAGATTTTCTAGTTCCTCAGGACACAGTCTTAGTAGGTTATATGTTTTTAGGAATTTATCCATTCTTCTAGGTTATCTAGTTTATTGGCATAAAAATGTTCATCGTAGTCTCTTATAGTACTTTTTATTTATGTAGCATTAGTTGTAATGTTTCCTCTTTCATTTCTGATTTTATTGAGTTTTCTCCTTTTTTTTTTCAATATATGAAATTTATTGTCAGATTAGTTTCCATACAACACCCAGTGCTCATCCCAAAAGGTGCCCTCCTCAATACCCATCACCCACCCTCCCCTCCCTACCACCCCCCATCAACCCTCAGTTTGTTCTCAGTTTTTAAGAGTCTCTTATGCTTTGGCTCTCTCCCACTCTAACCTCTTTTTTTTTTTTTTTCCTTCCCCTCCCCCATGGGTTTCTGTTAAGTTTCTCAAGATCCACATAGGAGTGAAACCATATGGTATCTGTCTTTCTCTGTATGGCTTATTTCACTTAGCATCACACTCTCCAGTTCCATCCACGTTGCTACAAAAGGCCATATTTCATTCTTTCTCATTGCCACGTAGTATTCCATTGTGTATATAAACCACAATTTCTTTATTCATTCATCAGTTGATGGACATTTAGGCTCTTTCCATGATTTGGCTATTGTTGAGAGTGCTGCTATAAACATTGGGGTACACGTGCCCCTATGCATCAGTACTCTTGTATCCCTTGGGTAAATTCCTAGCAGTGCTACTGCTGGGTCATAGGGTAGGTCTGTTTTTAATTTTCTGAGGAACCTCCACACTGCTTTCCAGAGCGGCTGCACCAATTTGCATTCCCACTAACAGTGCAAGAGGGTTCCCGTTTCTCCACATCCTCTCCAGCATCTATAGTCTCCTGATTTGTTCATTTTGGCCACTCTGACTGGCGTGAGGTGATATCTGAGTGTGGTTTTGATTTGTATTTCCCTGATAAGGAGCGATGTTGAACATCTTTTCATGTGCCTGTTGGCCATCTGGATGTCTTCTTTAGAGAAGTGTCTATTCATGTTTTCTGCCCATTTCTTCACTGGGTTATTTGTTTTTCGGGTGTGGAGTTTGGTGAGCTCTTTATAGATTTTGGATAATAGCCCTTTGTCCGATATGTCATTTGCAAGAGTTTTCTCCTTTTTTTTCTTAGTCCAGCTAAAGTTTGTTAATTTTGTTGATCTTTTAAAAAAAACAGCTCAGTTTTGTTGACTTTTAAATTTTCTATTCTCTATTTCATTTATTTCTGCCTTGATCTTTATTATTTCCTTCTTTCTGCTAAC
Source organism: Panthera leo (assembly GCF_018350215.1). NCBI lineage: Eukaryota > Metazoa > Chordata > Mammalia > Carnivora > Felidae > Panthera > Panthera leo. The sequence goes on along the minus strand of NC_056695.1, from coordinate 59,339,465 downwards.
TATGAACTTAATTTGTTCTTTTTTATATTAGTTCTTTGAGGTGTAAAGTTAGGTTGTTTGAAATATTTGTTTTTGTAATGTAGGTATTTATGGTTGTAAACTTCCCTCTTAGTACACCTTTTCCTGAATATTATAAGTTTTGTTATGTTGTGTTTTTGTCTAATAAATTTTCTAATTTCTCTTTCATTTCTTCTTTGACCCATTAGTTGTTCAAGAGTATGTTATTTAATTTCCATATCTTTGTAAATTTTTTGGTTTTTCTCCTGGTTTGATTTCTAATTTTATTCCATTGTAGTCAGAAATTTAATCTTACTAAATTTTGTTAAGACTTGTTTTGTGGCCTAACATACTGATCTATCCTGGATAATGTTCCATGTGCACTTGAGAAAAATATATATTCTGCTGTCGTTATGTGGATTGTACTATGTATGTCTGTTAGGTTCATTTGGCTTGTAATGTTGTGCAAATTCTCTGTTTCTTTATTGATGTACTATCTGAAATGGATAGGAACTATCCCTTATTGAAAGTGGAGTATTGAAATCTCCTACTGTTATTGTGTTTCTATTTTTCTCATTACAGTATCTGTATTTATTTGTATATATTTACCTTAACAGTAAGCATTATACTTTCATATGCTTTTGTGTTGCCGTTTAGTGGTTGTTGTTTTTTTGTTTTTTGTTTTTTGTTTCATTTAATCTTCAAGGACTCCCTTTAGCATTTCTTGTAAGGCAGGTCTAATGGTGATGAACTCCAACAATTTTTGTTCACCCAGGTAAATCTCTCCTTCATTTTTGAAAGACATTTATGCTGGATACAGTATTCTCGGTTGGCAGGTTTTTTGTTTTTTGGTTTTTTTTTGTTTGTGTTTTTGTTTTTGTTTTCCCCAGTGCTTGGAATATATCATCCCATTGAACAAATTTTTCAGTTTACTAATTGCATTCTTAGCTCCAAAATTTTCTTGGTTTTGCTTATATTTTCTGTCTCTTCATTGAAATTTTCCTTTTGTTCACATATCATTTTCCTTAGCTTAACCATTTTTACAGCAGTTATTTGGAGTTTTTGTCAGGTAATTCATATAACTTTGTTTCTTTTGTGTCTATTTTTAGAGATTTATTTTGTTCCTTTGATTGGGCCATTTTCCCTTGATTTGTCATATTCCTTGTAACTTTGTGTTGGTATCCATGCATTTTAAAAAGCAGTCACCTTTCCTGGTCTTTATGGACCGGCTCCATACAGGGAAGGACTTTCATCAATCAGTCCAGCTAGAGAGATTCTTGGGGCCTCCCACAACTTTTCTGTGGATGTGTCTCTGATTATGAATGTACACAAACAAGTCCTTTGTTAAGATTCCTAATTAAAGGGATATGCTGGTTTCTTTTTTCTTTAGGAGTTTGTAATCTCTTGCTCCCTCTGGTGTCTGTCTGCTGTACCTCAGGTCCTTGAAGCACCAGTGTGAACCCCCCCCCCCTTTTTTTTTGTTCTCAACAATCTCTAGGCATTTAGATTATGTCAGGTCACATCAGTTCCCCAAATTGGGCTGGACAGAAATTGGTCTCTCAGACCTGGAACTCTGAACACATGCTCCCTCATCTTTTTCCCCTGAGGAAGAGGCCACTAACCTATATAAAAGCCTTTGTCTGCTCTACCATGGGTCCTCTGAAGCAGCAGAATGCTTGCTATCCACCTTTTTGTTGTTATTGTTCTCAATCGCCCCCTGACATCTAGATTATGCTGGGTCCCGACATCACTCTAACACAGTGAGACAGAAGACAATCCTTTGGGCAGTCCTCATTCCCCAGTCAGCCTCTTTCCCTCAGAGAAGCTAGGAGCTTGGAGTTTCCTCCTGATCATAGCCCTTGTGTTGGGTAGAGAGACTATGGTGAGAGAGTTCGAGAGTTCGAGAGAGTTCGAGGGAGACTATGGCTGGCTTAGTTGGTTAGAGCATGTGACTCTTTTTTTCAGGGTTGTAAGTTGGAGCCCCACGTTGGGTGTGAAGATGACTTAAAACTAAAAAATCTTAAAAAATATATATATATAAAGAGAGGAAGTTCCAAAAATTTTCTTACCAGCTTCAATGTAGCTGGTTCGACATTCACCTGGGGTGCAGGATGCTTTTAACTGGCTTTTGGATTTCTCAAAGAGTGGGTCCATGTATTGCTGTTGAACCAGTGTTTCTGTGGAAGAAGGAGAGCCTGGGGCTTCCTATCCTACCATCTTGCCGATGTCACTCTTTAATCTTTCTTTTTTTCATTCTTTAGAGGCTTTATGTTTACAGAGTGGATCAGCATAAGTTGTGTACCTATTAAGGGCTAGGTGCTGTGAAATGAATATGATAACCTGTGAGTGGAGGTCTTCTTCCTTGAAAACTTACCATTTAGCTGCAGACGCTAGTAACAGTGTTCATAAAGATAGTAATAGAGTAAGAATGAAATAACAAGAAAAAAGCCAAGAAGGAACTGTCATCAGATACTGCTTTCATTGTGTTCAGAGCTTTTTGTCCTCTGCAGGCTCAGTTTTACCTATTTCTCCAGGTCATTCTAAACTGGGCAGGGTATCTTAATATAATTAATGGATATGATTGGAAACAGCACCATTGATACAGGTACAGTTCTCCCAGGATGACAAATGCTTTCTTTCTGCCAATCAAACCATAATTTTTCAGTCCAGGTAAGCAGCTGCCCTTACATAGTAGAATAGACTGGAAAGTCTTGCTACTATACTGACAACAATAGATTGAAAGCCTTGGATATTAATATTAGCTCAGGTGAAGCCAGATTTTGACAGACAAAGCTATCTTTTTGTGAGCAAAACCCTTCTGGGTTGGTAAGCACTTTTCTAGTCTGGGTTATTTGCTCTTCTCCATCAGCCCACAGCACTGAGGCTCCAACCTTGTATGTGCTGTCCCTCCTACGTCATGACAGTTTCACAGCATTAACTAATCTACTGCTGCATTAATTATAGTCAGCCATTAATGGTAAATTTCAAAAGACTTGAGGATTTAAGATTAGAAAAGACTGACCACAATTCATGATTTAAAAGCATCTGTCATCAGATAGATCTAGATCTGGTAAAAATAAAAATAAAAACAAACTTTGCCTAGTTCTAGCTCTTTTAATCATGCTCTTCTCCTTTAGGCCAAAAAAAAAAAAAAAAAAAAAAAAAAAAAAAAAAAAAAAAAAATGATAGGCCTTCTAGCTCATTTCCATTTTTCTCTTATTCAATTTCTTTTCTGCCTTTTCCAGTTCTGTTTTTATCTTCATCATTTCAATCACATGGATCCCTTTCAAGTTCTCCCAGAACCTGTCCAGCATCAGGTGGTTTGCATATTCGTAGAGATTCTCTGCCTTTTAGACAAATTTCAGAATTTTTCTATTTTATATCTAGGGTTAGGTATACAAAGTGTTACCTGCAGAGAGGAATTTATAAATATAAATTTAGAAACGTGGAAACATTGGGACGTCTGGGTAGCTCAGTGGATTAAACATCCGACTTCTTCGGCTCAGGTCATGATCTCACAGTTCTTGAGTTTGATCCCCATGTTGGGCTCTGTGCTGACAGCTCAGAGCCTGGAGCCTGCTTCAGATTCTGTGTCTCCTGCTCTCTCTGCCCCTCCCCCATGCATGCCCTGTCTCTCTCTCTCTCTCTCTCTCTCTCTCTCTCTCTCTCTCTCTGTCTCTCAAAAATAAATAAACATTAAAAAAAAAAAGAAATGTGGAAACATTTTTAGCAGCTCAACTAGTCTCCTTTCTGGTATTACTTCTCTCAAGAAATCCTTCCCTCCGTAGCCATCCCTTCTATTTCCTGACGTTGCTGTATTTTCTCCTTCATCAAACCCCGCTTTTGCCTTTGTTTTCTTCTTTGGAATGCCCTTCCTTCTCTTGACTTGCTGGCAATGCTTCTTATCCTTCAAGGATCAATTCCTCTGAGAAACTATCTCTGGACCTCTTTCTATTATTGTTTTTCCTCTTTGTTTCCCAAATGGGCTTTCTCTTTCTATTGTTTTTCTTCTTTGTTCCAAAAACAGGTTTTCCTGTCCATCTCTGGGATAAGGTGACAGTGTCAGAACTAATAAATCTTCACTATTGCTGACCTTCAGAGGACATTATTCAATCATTGCTACCTCTAAGCTTGCCTCAGGGTTTCATCCTGTTTTCTCTCCTCATGTTTAGGTTATGATACAATTTCCCTATAGTTTTTGGATTGCTTTTTTGCTTTCTTACAATTTCATTTAATTGCTATGAGGATATCCACATCTATAGTCATGGCAGGGTGGAGACTGCCTTGCTTAAAAGCCCCAGCTCCAGAGGTAGTCGTTTTGAGTTTAGGTACTGGCTCTTCCATTTATTAACTCTGTAATCTGGGGCAATTTACATACAGTCTCTGAGCCTCTGTTATCTCATCTGTCAATGGGCTCTTTCATTAGATTAAAATAGAATTTCTTTTGAAAACTACTTGATACAATACCAAGTATTTAGTAAACTCTATAGAGGTTAACTTGGACTTTAAGTCAAGGTAAAATAATAAAGTCATACTTGTGCTTTTCTTTCTTTATTTTAATATGAATTCATTTATCCTAGTTGTTTTTTTTTTGTTGTTTGTTTTTGTTTTTGTTTTTTGTTTGTTTTTTGAGAGAGAGGGAGAAAGAGAGAGCATGAGCGGGGGAGAGGCAGAGAGAAAATCTTGTGCAGGCCCTATGCCTGGTACAGAGCCCAACGTGGGACTTACTACCTTGATATCATGACCTGAGCTGAAATCAGGAGTTGGATACTTAACTGCTGAACCACCCAGGCACCCTTATCCTAGTTTATAGATAAAAAATTTTACTTGCTTATTATATCATTTATATGTGTTGGTATATCTATGCACAGGAGATGTGATTTTCTTTTCCAGAAAAAGGACAGCTCTTAAAGAGATGGTTCTGGTAAGAAATAACCAGTAGAATGAATAGTTTAACTTGCCCAAACTCATCTCATATTACTTGATAGAGGTTCTCTATCTCTTAATCATTTCATAGTTATAATCTTAACAGCAAAACAACTCAAAGAAAGACTTATTTTGCCAACATTTTAACATGGATTCATGTGTTTGTGGAGTCATTTTGTTCATTTTTCTTTTTTTTATTGATCAGTGTTGATACTGTATAATACTCTTTTTAAAAAAATTTTTTTTCATGTTTGGGCACCTGGGTGGCTCAATCAGTTGGGCATCAAACTCTTGATTTCAGCTCAGGTCATGATCTCATGGTTCTTGAGGTCAAGCCCCACATTGGGCTTTGCACTGACAGTGTGGAGCTTGCTTGGGATTCTCTCTTCACTTTCTCTCTGTCCTTCCCCAGCTTGTGCTATCTCTTTCTCTCTAAATAAATAAATAAATAAATAAACGAACAAAAAAGATTCTGGGGTGCCTGGATGGCTTAGTTGGCTAAGCATCTGACTTTGGCTCAGGCCATGATCTCATGGTTTGTGAGTTCAAGCCTCACATCAGGCTGTCTGCTGTCCGCACAGAGCCCACTTCAGATTGTCTGTCACTGCCTCCCTGCCCCTCCCCTGATCATGTTCTTTCTCTCTCTTTCTAAAATAAACATTAAGAAAAAAAATCTTGAAAAAATTTTTTCATGTTAAAATCTTTGTGTTTTTTCTTTAATTAAAAAAATTTTTCTAATGTTTATTTATTTTTGAGAGAGAGAGACAGAGTGCGAGCAGGGGAGAGGCAGAGAGAGAGAGGGAGACACAGAATCCAAAGCAGGTTCCAGGCTCTGAGCTGTCAGCATACAGCCTGATGCAGGGCTCAAACTCACGAAGTGCGAGATCATGACCTGAGCTGAAGTCGAATGCTTAACCAATGGAGCCACCCTGGCACCCCTCTTTAATTTTTTTAAATGTTTATTTATTCGTGAGAGAGAGACAGGGTGAGAGTGGGGGAGGGGCAGAGAGAGAGAGGGGAACAGAATCTGAAGCAGGCTCCAGGCTCTGAGCTGTCAGCACAGAGCCCGAAGTGGGGCTCAAAGTCCTGAACTGCGAGGTCATGACCTGAACTGAAGTTGGACACTCTCAACCAGCTGAGCCACCCAGGAGTCCCTGTCTGTGTTTTTTTGTAATGTGGCATTTTAAGGACTAGAAAATCCATGTGTACTGGAGTAAATTCACAATAGTTGTTTGGGAAACTTTGGCCTTATCCATGGATGTTCCCTTAGATCAAATATGGGCAAAAATGGTTTGGTCTTTTATTTATACATTGAATATTTTAAAGTTTCTCAACTTCCACAAGAGGAGAGCAATCCTACTTTGTACTTGGCTGATGGGTTCAGCAGATTGTTATACCCCTATGTCCCTATCAGAATATATTGTATCTTCAATCTCACAGCTAATACATCCCCAAATTTATTTGGATAAATTGTGATCCTGAAAGATTTCCTTCTATTTATCCGGAAACTGAAACTTGGTTTTTAAATTAAGCCAGATTATCAGAAAACTGTGTATGTAGGCTACATTTGATTAGCCTCTTGTAAAATTATTGTTATTTAGGCTATTGATCCATGTTGAAAGACTTGATAGGAGATTGTCTGAAAACTTTCATTGTATTTACTTTAGATACATTTCGAAAATTTTACTGCATTAAAATGTTGTAAAGTCCACAGGCAAAATGCCTTTCACATACCAGTGTTTGCATTGTGCTTCTCTTGAATCCATTTATTCACTCATCATTCAATTCAATAAATATTCATTGCTTAATATGTGAGGTATTAAATAGGTATTAAAGGAAGCCATTACCAAATAAATTTCTTGTCCTTTTGAAATATGTATTTGATTTGAAGGAGATAGAAAATGGTCAAATAAAAACATATAATCTGTCAGATTCTCATAAGTTCTATGGAGAGAAATAAAGAGGAGTAAACAGGAAGAGGTCTGCCTAAAGCAAAGTTTGCTGTTTTAGGTAAGGTGATCAGGGAAGGTCCTATCTATAGATATTTGAGCAGAGACTATAAGAAAGAGATATATGTATCTAAAGTATATATATCTAAGTATATCTAAATATATCTATATATATCTAATATATATATTGTTATATTATATTATATTGTTATATTATATACATCTAATATATATATTAGATATTATATATATCTAAATTATATTATTATATATTATATATAATATATATTATTAGGAACAGCAAATGTGTGTTTGCCACATTTAGAAGTCAGAGAGGTCATAGATTGGACAATAATATGACTATATAGTGGTCATAGAGGGAGGCAGCATTAATCATGGTGGGCCTTATAGGCCACTGTAAAGCTTCTGGTTTAACTCCTAGTAAAGTGAGAAGCCCTCAAAAGGTTTGGAGTAGAAAAGTTATGTTATAATTTAATTTTTTAAAGGTTGTTTCTGGTTAATCATTAGAGAGTAAACTGTAGGTAGCAAAGAAAAAGCAAAGAGCACCATAGGAGACTGATAATATTTTAAATATATTTTGGGTTTTTCACTAACAGAATTTCACTAACAAGCTATTTGTAGATAGCTTGGATGTATATGTGAGAGAATGAGAGAAGATAATAAATATTTTCAACATTTTCATCTAAGAAACAGGATAGGTGAAATTATTATTTAATGTTATGATGAAGAATTCAAGTAGAATGGTATTATTCGGGGAGTAGGAGGATATTAGGTGTATGATTTGGGGTTTGAGATGCCAAATCTAAAACCATGAGTATGTTGAGCAAATCAGATTTAAGGATGTAAGTGAAACCCTGAGATACAGAATTAGAGCTACATCAGCATGTGTATATAAAGTCTTGATATTGGGTAACATTCTACCTTAGGGAGTAATTGTAGGTATAGGAGAAGTCCAAAGACTAATTCTTGGGGAACAAGGTGGATGGAAACCAGAAAAACAGTCTGAAGAGATAGAAAGCAAACTAAGAATCTGTGGAGTCCCTAAAAACAAGGCAAGAAAATATTTCAAGAAGGAGAGAGTATAAATACTGTAGGTAGCTCATGTAAGATAAGAAGTAAAAAATCATGGCTGGATTTGGCAATGTGCAGTTCATTGATGACATTTAAATGGAGACCTGGTAGTAGTGAAAGCCTTACTGACATAGGTTGAAGAGAAAATAGGAAGAAAAATTGGAGCTAGAGATGAGAAATGATAAACCACTCTTTTAAAGAACGTGACTGTATAAAGGAGTAAGGACATGGGGCAGTAGCAGAGCTGGAATGTGCACCCCAAAGGAGAGTTGTTTTGTAAGATAGGGTATGTTACAGCATATTTATAATCTGTTGGAATTACCCAGTAGAGGAAAACAAATTGACAGGGCAGGAAAGGGGGAGAATATTGCTAGAATAATATTCTTTTTTTAATGTTTATTTATTTTTGAGAGTGAGAGAGACAGAATGAGAG